>NW_017670303.1:527272-721807 GCF_001879085.1 Nicotiana attenuata
CCGTGTTACCCTCACCTAAATTCTGTAATTGCTATTTGTCTTCACCTTTAACTGTTGAATCTGCAACGGAATTGATGCTTCTAGATGTTTGTTGATCGCCTCTGATTTGGCATATTCCCCATGGAGATAAGAATTTAATAACTTGATGTAAAGTTGAAGGAACAACTTCCATGTCATGAATCCATGGCCTCCCAAGAATCATATTGTAAGCCATTTCCATATCTACCACTTGAAATTTGGTATCTTTAACGACACCTTCTGCGAATGTGGTAAGTATTGCTTCCCCTTTTGTTACAACACTAGAGTTGTCAAATCCCGACAAAGTGTGTGCTTTTGGAATTAATTTATCCTCCGCTTGCATCTCGCGCAATACTCGTATTAAAATAATGTTTGCGGAACTACCTGGATCAACCAAAACTCGTTTCACGTTAGTGTCATGTACAAGTAAAGATATTACCAGTGCGTCTTTACGTGGAGTTATGAGTCTTTCGGCGTCTGCGTTGTTGAATTTAATATTCTCCTCTTCCAGTACATGTCGAGGCCGCTTCCCGTGGGTAATTGTTACTTTTGAAACCTTTTTATATGATACATCGTTGATCTCTTCACCCCCTCTTATAACGTTGACAGTTCTCTTGGTGAAGGTGGTTTTTGAGGCTCCTGCCTGTTCTTCATGTATGCTTGTTTACCTTTTTCACTGAATAACTCAGTGAGATACCCCTGTTTTAGCAAATGATCAACTTCACCTTGTAGAAACCTGCAATCTGCTGTTTTATGCCCGTGATCGTTATGAAATTTGCACCAATGATCAGGGTTTCGTCTGTTTGGATTCGATCGCATTTCCTTTGGCCACCGTACCTTATCTCCCATGCCTCTTAAAACAGATACGAGTTCAGAGGTGCTTACATTGAAGTTGTAACCACCGAACCTTGCCTTTAAACTTCCATCATCGTCTCGTGACCCGCGTATGTTCCGATCATTCCCGAACCTCGATGAAGAGCCTGATTCCTTATTTCTAGGTTTATGATCGTACCTTTGATTATCTTGCCTTGATCGTGAGTCTTTTCCCGCAGGTCCCATGTATGGCTCGTACCTGTTTTTACCGGATCTCTTTTCATTTTCCACACGCCTTGAGCTTACCTTTTCTTCTGTTTTATGTCGTAAAATAATGTCTTCTTCAATCCTCATCTTTGTACTATATCTGTTGTAGACGTCATTCCACATTGTTGCTGGGAATTCTCGAAGGCTTTCTTTGAGTCGCCTCGTGGCTTCTGAACTTTTCTCATTCAAATTACTAGCAAAGGCTATGGCTGCCCAATTGTCAGGTACTCGTGGCAGCGTCATTCTTTCCCGTTGAAATCTATCTACGAATTCTCTAAGCAACTCTGAATCTCCTTGCTTGATTTTGAAAATGTCTTCCATTCTTTTTTCAACTTTTTGAGCTCCCGAGTGTGCTTTGATAAATAAATCTGCAAGCTCAGCAAATGAATTTATAGAATTTTCAGGTGAAAGAGAATACCATGTTAAGGCCCCTTTAGTGAGTGTTTCACCGAATTTCTTGACCAAGACTGATTCAATCTCTTGCTTAGTCAAATCATTGCCCTTAACACCTGTTGTAAATGCAGTGACCTGATCTCGTGGATCTGATGTTCCATCGTACTTTAGAATATCAGGCATCTTAAACTTCTTTGGAATTAGGAGGGGGCAGCACTTGGCTTCCATGGTTGTTAGGAATATTTATCTATATCTACTCCCTTGATCACGGGCGGCACTCCAGGTATTTGTTCTATGCGATCATTTTGCTCCTTAAGCTGTCTCTGCAAGGTTAGTACCAGATTTTGTAAATCAGAATTAACTGGATTACCTGGGTCTCTCTCTTGTGTTTCACTAGGGGTTCCACCGCTGCCTGAATTAACCAATCCTGAATGAGGATTCTCCAAAGTGTTGTTGTTTGGAGTAGATGTGGGTGGAGCAGCAGGTAATTGGCTAACAAAAGCCTGAAGAGCTTTGTTGACTTGAGAGGCAATAAGTTTTTGCAAAGCCTCATCCATGGTTTCAATATTTTCGAATTGAGCCTGTCCATCTGTGTGAGATCCATCAGGAGTGCCTTCACGAGACCATCGTGGGGAGCCTCATGGAGAACCTTGTGGAGAGCCTCGTGGCGAGTCTCCCTGAAGTTGCTGGATTGTTTGAATTTATGGGTTTCCTTGAGTGTTGTCATTGTTGTTCGACATGATTGATGTAATCAAGAAAGTTAGGTTGAGATATAATTGATTATCAGATTCCCGGTAACGGAACCAATTTGTTTAACCAAAAAATAGGTTTTTAGTCAAAGCTAGAAATAAGAAGAATCGGGTTACTGATAATCGAAAAAGTAAATAAAGAAAGAGATTTTAGAATAGCCAAGTATGAAAGCTGGTAAAGCAAAGTATATTCCAATAGTCACTTTTTTCTACAATTGTTTGTTTCTTTCCTTTTTATAGCTCTTTTGGGATACGAGCCTTACCTTTGTCATAATAATGCTATTATGGGCAATTAATGACTTTAAATGTTACGTTATGCCATCATATACATTAAATACATATTCTCTAACGTTTCCAATAATTAATACTCATTAAATGCTGTATCTGCGCTCCTTTTTGCTGTCAGATTCATTCCTTTGATTCTTCACTATCTTTGAGTTTTAAATGTCTTGAATAGGTACGAGCGTTGAATTACTTGTATGACTGCTCGCACCCCCTCCATTTAATTTACTCGTATCTGTTGTTGCTCGTATCTGTTAACCAACCTTATTTCTTTGACTGTTTGACCAATTTATATGTCATGACACGTCACCATATACATAAATATAATTTTCCCCAATACAATTTTGAATCTTGTTGTTTACATGATATGCTTCTGTTATGTATTTAAATTTGTATGTGTTGACAGGATTTGATGCTCCAATTGTATTTATTAGTTTTAATGGTTATGTTATGAAATAATAAAAGAAGAAGAAGAGTATTCTAGAGAAAATTAGAGAGAGAGAATTCTTATTGATATGGGATGAATTACAATAGAATAGAACCCTCTATTTATAGGTAGAGGGTGACTTAGCCACCAAGCAATGAACCCTAGAATCTCTCTGAATATAGACATTCACCATAAATACAATTCTATTTATAACACTCCCCCTTGAGTGTCTATTCAACAGATAATGTGCCTGTTAAAACCTTAACTGAAGTAAAACCCAATGGGAAAAAATTCTAGAAAAGAAAAAAGAGTACACATATCTAATAATACACCTTTTGGTTGCCTCATTAAAAACCTTGCAAGAAAAACCCAGTGGGACAAAACTTTGTAAGGGAAAAAGAGTACAACGCGTATTAACTCCCCCTGATGAGAGCATCAATTCACATCTTTAAGCATTTGCATTCCAATCTTGTGCACCATATTCAACAGATCTTTGGTAGAGATTTGATAAACAAGTCAGCCATATTAACTTGAACGAATTTGTTTCACCTTGAAATCATCATCCCTAATAATGATGTATTGTCTTCATACGATCTTGTTGTAATCGTCAGTTCAATATCTTCACATAGAGGTGAAAACTCTTGCTATCATATTATCATGCATATAGTTATAACAAGATACATTTGTGCACAAATTGCATTGAGGATGTAGTACTTCATGACCATGAATTCTATATGCTTTAAGCAATTTAAATCCTTCAAGGATTGTTAAGTCATATAAGCCATATAATAGACTTTAGATGCATATCAAGTTTTCATGTCATGCTAGACATATATGATATCGAAAACTGATTGCACATACCATTGACTTTATACTTTCAAGTGTTTGAACTACATGTTCAAAACTACATGGCTTTCATATGAAACCAATTCTATTTGAATTGTTTCTTCATACTTAAGATCCTCATATATATATTAACGTTATTATAGATGTCGTCGACAAACATTTTATATCGGTTCAAACCTTCTCCTATTTTCATAAAGACATAACATAGAGATCTCTTCATTTATTCAGGTACCTGAATCTCTCATGAGATTTTATGAAGTGTTATGTCATGTGATCTTCTAGATCACTTGCCTCCTTTATTATGATCATTTAGATCATTTGCCCATCTTCTTTATCAAGAAGTTTATTTGAAACCGACTTGTCTATACGCTTCAAGCGTACCATAGACTTTGTCCTTCTAGAACTTAATAGGAGCATTTGCAATGAGAATATAGTTACTTTCTTTGGGTCAGCAAATGTGTCTGGCATGCTTTGCAATATATTGCCACTGAATTATCCTTTTATGAACTTCAAGTTCATATTATCTTATTCGAGGATCTAGATGTACAAGTGATAATTCATTCCACGTAACATTTTCTCAACTGTTTATCATGTCTCCCCCTCATGTTAGAAAAACTAACTTATTACCTCAACTTTGAGAATCCACCTTTGTGCGTTATGGTGTTAATCAAAATATACACCGCACATCAATAATAATAATAAGATGGAATTATTTGGTTCTTGACCCTGAACCACTTGTGAGGGGAGAATGTAATATACTTTCGTATATAACCTATATCAAACTGATATAGATAACTTTGTTCTCATAAGCAATAATTTAGCTATTAAGTGGAGGCACTCAATAAATTATTGTGCTAAACCAACTGTGATGNAAGCTAAGGGATACAAAAGAGGCTCTGACTCAGAATATCTGTACAAAGGAGAAATACTGAAATAGCTATACTATTACAGAAAGCTGGAAAGGGACTCCTCGGTCTGCGGACGTAGCAGATATACCTCGAAGTCTCTACCGATACGCCTCCTTCCAAGGCTGACAGAACTGAGTGGGAGTACCTATATCTGCACAACAAAAATGTGCAGAAGAGTAGCATGAGCACACCACGGCGGTGCCCAATAAGTATCAAGACTAACCTCGGTGGAGTAGTGACGAGGAACAGTCAAGGCACCTACCGGTCAATAAACAGTATAATCATAGGAATAATGGAAATGACATATAATTATGTAAAGACTGCATGAATGACCAAGAATGCTACAAATCACAATAAGGGAAAAATACAACAAGTAACAACGAGAATATAATAAATGAGGATAGGAAATGACGACAGTATCACAATCCAAATCCTAAGGTCACAACACAGAAATGGGAAAACAAGTCAATAACTCATATCCTACAATGATGTTCACAAAGGTCTTATCCAACTCTTTCCACAATTTCACCAAGTCTCGGACAAACCACAACTCGCGAAGACCTAGCATCTGAAATCTAACAATTGGCATCCTATGCCCCATCAATCTCATGGTCATACCGACAACTAACTGGCTAACTAGGGCCACTCTCACAAATATAATGGATAAACGAGGGCGTACCTCCACCCTTAGCAAAATCAGGAGGAATTCACCTCTAATAGGGGTGTTCAGCTACGTGTATGCTTGTGCAAATGTTTCTAACAAAATTCTACCAGCTAGTGAACATGAAAAGGAGAACGGACCGCACGTGCGATGTTTCCCCACAACTTCCAAGCGATAAAGCTCATACCGGTAAGCAGCCCACAATTACATTACTAAACAAATAGGAATGCCTCCAGCGGCCGTCACAATTCTCTACAATCATCCCCTGACATAGCCCACCTTATTTCGCCACGTGTGCAATTAATAACATAATAAGCACCGCCTTATTTCGCCACACGTGCATCACAATATTCCCACCTTATTACGCCGCATGCGCAAAACATCAATAACAACAATAGCATGGCAAAGACCTCGTGCAACCCTTCAACAACAACCGCACGGCAGAAACCTCGTGCATTACTATACCAACAACCGCATGGCAGAAACCTCGTACATCACAATACCAACCACCGCACGGCAGAAACCTCGTACATCACAATACCAACCACCGCACGGCAGAAAACCGCACGGCAGAAACCTCGTGCATCACGATATCAACAACCGACAATATATACAGGAACAAAGCAAGAGAATCAACTCAAGAGATTCCGTTCACCAAAAGACGGTACAACTAACGTACAAGGAAATAAATGTAACAGGGAAATACTAAGCGCAATACGGACAACTCAACAAGGGAGAAATGATACGAAACAACGATTCCATAATACTCAGTTCTACAACAAGGAAGTTTACATGGATCAAATAATTACAATTAAGGAAGTATCGACTAAACATAGGATATCCAACTTCTTTCCAATTAAGACCAATTAATTACACGAGAGATAGAAATAATGCTTTCCAGATAAAGACAAGCAATTAGGAATGATAATGTGACTACAGAAGGGCAATGTCTACAGTCAAACAAGTAAAAGTCATTTAGGCAACAAGAACAACAAAAAAGGGCAAATAAATTCCAAGTAAGTCCTGTAGAGGTGGAACTAATAACAGGGAACTCAATCGTATCCAGAACAACTTCATATTCGGTGATTACAAGTACCTAAGAGCCTAAAAGGGCAATTTTCCACAAATAAATCCGAGCACTCACTCGTCACCTCGCGTACAGGGAATACAATCAACACGGAAGACTCAAATCCTAAGGGGAAGTCCCCCACACAAGGTTAGGCAAGATACTTACCTCGAACCGGCTAAAATCAACTAGCAACCACGTTCTTGCCACGAGTACTCAACTCCAAATGGCCCAAATCTATTCAATTAAATCACACATTGTAAATAACATCTCAAGCACCTGATCCTACTATTTAATTCAAAGCTAAAGCGCGAAATTAGGCAAAATGACCAAAACGCCCCTCAGGCCAACGTCTCGGAATCGGATAATTTTCACATTTTCAGAAACCTCGTACTCTCACGAGTCTAACCATACAAAAATCTCAGAAATCGGAGGTCGAATGCTCCCTCAAAACCCAATAGTTTAGTCAATGAACTTTCACCCAAATTCTTCCATTTTTGATCCTTAATTCGAATTTAAAAGGTGGATTTAACTACTAAATGATAGAATATAATTAGAAAGGATCATAGAAATGTTACCCAATAATCTCCTCTCCAAAATCCTCTCAGAATCGCCCTTGCCCGAGCTCAAAATTGATTTTCAAACTTATGAAATTAAACCCTCGAAATTTCCTATTTCTGCCCAGACATTTCCGCTTCTGCGGACAAGGGACCGCTTCTGCGGTCCCGCTTAAGCGGCAAAATAACCGCTTCTTCGGTTTCTCATTAAAGGGGGAAATTCTGCTTTTGCGGACACATGACCGCTCCAGCGGTTCCGCTTTTGCGGAAAGATGACCGCTTCTGCGGTCTCTGAGGGGAAGCCCAAAAAGAAAATCGCTTCTGCGATGAGGAAGCCGCTTCTGCGGCTCCGCTTCTGCGGTTCCCAAACCGCAGAAGCGAAAATACCAGAAGGGAAAACATACCAGCTGCAACAACTTAGAAAATTTCCCCGTTAACCACCCGAAATCATCCTGAGGCCCCCGGGGCCTCAACCAAAAGCACCAATACCACCTAATACCTTATTCGAACTTGCACCAATCCTCAAAATACCTCAAACAACACCGGAAACCCGATTAAATCAAGGATTCAAGCCTAAGAACTTCAAATTCTAACCAAATACGCTTTCGATCAAAAACCTAACCAAACCTCGTCCGAATGACCTGAAATTTTGCACACACATCCCAAATGACATGACGGAGCTACAACAACTTCCGGAATTCAAATCCAACCCTCGGATCAAAAACTCACTATCGGACCGGAAACTTCAAAAATCCAAACTTCGGCATTTCAAGCTTAAATTAGCTACGGACTTCCAAAATACATTTCGAACACGCTCCCAACCCGGAAATTACCTAACGGAGCTAACGGAACCATCGGATTTCCATTCCGAGGTTGTCTTCACACTGTTCTGATTACGGACCATTTTTCAACTTTAAGCTCTCATTTAGGGGCTAGTCCCGGCAAACTAAAATAGCAGAAATGAACTTAGGGGAAGCAGTTAATGGGGGATCGGGGCATAAATTCTAAAAACGACCGGTCGGGTCGTTACATCAAGCGTACCATAGACTTTGTCCTTCTAGGACTTATTCTAATAGGAGCATTTGCAGTGAGAATATAGTTACTTTCTTTGGGTCAGCAAATGCGTCTGGCATGCTTTACAATATATTGCAAATGAATTATCCTTTTATGAACTTCAAGTTCATATTATCTTATTCAAGGATCTAAATGTACAAATGATAATTCATTCCATATAACTTTTTCTCAATTGTTTATCATGTCTCCCCCTCATGTTAGAAAAACTAACTTGTTTCCTCAACTTTGAGAACCCATCTTTGTACGTTGTGGTATTAAATATACCTCGCACATCGATAACAATAAGATGGAATTATTTGTTTCTTGACCTGAACCACTTGTGAGGGGAGAATGTAATATACTTTGGTATATAACATATATCAAATTGATATAGATAACTTTGTTCTCATAAGCAATTGTTTAGCTATTAAGTGGATGAACTCAATAAATCATCTTGCTAAACCAATTGTGATGTAAACCAACTTATCAAGATAAACTATCTTGAATAGAAAATCTGAAATTATGCTCTAAATTAAATTATTGAGCAAGTTACCTCACAAATACCAGGTTGCGGGTTAATAATAATCTCACATGTAACCATCTCATAGATGCATCTTATATGGTATACATGGCAGGTGAATGGGCCCATATTCACCTTTGATATTTCCAGCATTCATGGGATTCAATCCCAATTTTAGTTGGTATATTAATTAATGAGAACAGGCAACATAAGAGAATTCATAAAGAACTTTTTAGTTCTTTAATATTTACCCATGTTAATTCTCTTTTATTTTTGCACATCATGCTTAAATAGATATGACTAAAATGATTATGCCAACTGGATAAATTATCAATATTGATAAAGACTAGGTTTACACCATGACGTGTGCAATTATCGATAAACTCCATGTTTATTATGATATGGGTTTTTATATCAATAAACATCGACTTTATTATGGCATTCTTTTGTTTGTGTAGTACAAACTGGAGAATAAAGCGGGTAGCTTTTCACATACATATTACCCCGCTACAAGTTGTAGTAATAGAAGATATTAAATCTTTTCTTTATCTCAGTATGACCAACCGCTTTCGCGAATACTTTAGAAACTAAGTTTCTTTGAGACTTACTACAACACAATGCCTTATTGATAATCAATTTTATTCCTCCAAAATAGTAATAATTGGCTCTTCCAGAGGTCTCAATTAATTTGGTACTACCGCATATTCATCAACGTCCATATGGTGAATATCTCTTTTAAAGAAAAAGTTATACCATTATGGTTATGGTCATAATTATATGCAAGATATGTTTCTTGCATTAATGCTATTCTTTAATAATAACACTGCCAAAATATGTTGGCGTGCAATAGGTACGTGACCAATAACCATTCATGCCATAATAATGACATTATTTTCTTATATCATCTCAAACCTCCTTTTAGAGGTGAGTGTGGTATTCACTGCCACTAGCACATTTATATTCTTCCAAGAATGAATATGTATTCATAATCAGATGTTTTCACATTCACATCATGAATGGACCATAGTCATCTGTATGTGCTTTACGAAATCTTATGTCAAATCGATGACAAACATTAACTTCATAGAGTAAAGGCTTATTTTGAGAATCCTTATTATTCTCATTACCACGATAATGACGATTATAATTTCGTCTATTACCACGTCCACATCCATTGATACCTTTATGGTAATAGTTTTGTCTTCTTTCAGACTTATTGTATATTGCTATCACATTCTCTTAAGGGAATGAGAATGGAGCAAATTCAATGGGACGGGTTTCCACTTCTTGTGCTCATAATCATACATGAATTTGATCATGGCAAGACATAGAAATTTTACCCTTTCAGGTGGTTATAATTTCTACAAACTCCATTAGAGTTATAATCAAACTTTGTTGTCTTTGCTTGTATAAAAAATCAAATTATAGAATTTCAAGAATTTAAAAGAGAAAAATAAAGTAAGATACTTACCTTAAATCCAGAATTTAATCATGAAGGAAGTTCATGGAACAATTGACAATCATTATGTTCAATCCCAAAGCTTCTACTCAATTGGTTAGAGTCTCGTGCTGATAACGTGTTATGAAATAATAAAAGAAGAAGAAGAGTATTCCAGAAAAAAATTAGAGACAGAGAATTCTTATTGATATGAGATGAATTACAATAGAATAGAACCCTCTATTTATAGGGGGAGTGTGACTTAGCCACCAAGCAATGAACCCTAGAATCTCTCTAAATATAGACATTCACCGTAAATACAATTCTATTTATAACAGGTTAGAGTTAATTGTGATTTACTTTAAGTGTGAGCAAGTCAATGATTAGAAAAATTCTTAGGTTTGATTAGGTAGTTGAATGAGTAAATACCATGTTTCTCTAATTTGATTAGGTTTTGGCAGGAGTCAAGGCCCAAAACGTTGAAGAAATAAAAATAGAAATCGTTTGTTATTAAGAGATTTAGTGGGCGATTGGTTGCTTCGCAAATAAATTGTCGAATTGGCTTAGTTTGTCTTTGTTATAATTGAAAGAACGAACCCATATACTTGAAGGCAGCAATTTTAGGAAAAAGAAAAAAAAAAGCATTATGGCATTAGTTTCTGGAGGAAGGCCATCGTTGAATCCAGATGCGCCCCTTTTCGTTCCTTCGTTTGTGCGTGGAGGATTAATCACCAGAATGGTGGAATTTGGTGACAATTTCAACATGGTTCCATAACTTTGAAGCCTCTTTAGACACATCAAACTTAGGAGAATTAATTAAACCACGAACATCGTAGCTTGTTTTAGGCGCGATTAATAAATTATCGTGATTATGGGTACGATTCTCGTGGCATACTCATGATACCTAACCCAAATTCAGGGGTGCATTTCATGTAACCCGATCATAACAACTTCAAATAATAAAACCCTTTGAAATCAATTGAGATGTGACATGCCAAATAAACCCCCTAAGCCCATGGCCCTCATAAAACTAGTTAGCTCTTATAGAAAATTCGAGGTATGCCATTTTCCATTAAATAACCCATGGCCCTCATGAAATTAATTCAAACCTTGCAAAAATCGAGGTGCGCCATCAATAAACTTTCCATGGCCCTCATAAATGTTGTTATTAATTTGAACCTTCGTAGTTGCTTTAGGCGCGTTCTTTAAATAATTCAATCATAGCTACGGGCACGGTTCCCGTAATGTAGTTGTGATTTTTAATTACAAAATCCGGGTGTACATTTCATGTGACCCAATCTCAATTCTCAACAATGTTAAATAGAACGTGTCGCGAACCGCGGGTGCGTTTCATGTAGCGTGGTTTAAGACGTGTTTTAAATAGCATTGAATCTTCTTAAAAAGCGGTTAAAATAATTAAAAAACGGTTATAAAGTTAAAAATGCACATAGGTTTAAAACATGTAGTAAATCAGATAATATGCCAATTATTAATAGTTTAAGCGACCGTGCTCGAACCACGGGATCCGGGAATGCCTAACACCTTCTCCCGGGTTAACAGAATTCCTTATCTAGAATTTTTGGTTCGCAGACTTTTAAATAAAGTCAAATTTCCTCGACTTGGGATTTTAAAATAAATCGGTGACTTGGGACACCCAAATAAATTATTCCAAGTGGCGACTCTGAAAAAATAAATAAAATAATCCCATTTCGAATAATGTCACTTTAATTGGAAAAACTCCGTTATATACCCCTTGGGTGTAAAAAAAGAGGTGTGGCACCGCTGCACCCCAAGGTGACACACTAGGCCTGATGAAACCCTTATTGAGCAACTCGGGAAATTGTTCCTTCAACTATTTCAACTCTACTGGTGCCATGTGATATGGTGGAAATAGATATGGGATGAGTGCCCGGCACCAAGTCAATACCAAAATCAATATCCCTGTCGGGTGGCATATCCGACAGATTTGCAGGAAACACATCTGGGAAATCCCTCACTATCGGAACTGACTCAACGGTAGGAGTATCAACACTGACATCTCTCATGAAGGACAAATACGCCAAACACCTCTTCTCCACCATCCGTTGAACCATCAAATATGAAATCACTCTACTAGGAACATGATCCAAGGACCTCTCCACTCTACCCTACGCAATATCGGCATCACCAATATCACGGCCTTAGCTTGACATGGTGATAACCAATCCATGCCCAAAATCACATCAAAATCGACCATACTAAGCAACAAGAGATCAACCCTAGTCTCACAACCCCCAATGGTAACCACACTCAATCGATATACACGATCCACAATAATAGAATCACCCAGCAGTGTAGATACATGAACATGCATATCTAAAGAATCACGAGGGCATATCCAAATAATGAGCAAAGTATGATGATACATATGAATAAATGGAACTAGGGTCAAATAACATTAAAGCATCCCTGTGGCACACTGAAATAATACATGTGATCACGGCGTTAGAAGTAACTGCCTCTGGCGTGGTAGGAAATACATAGCAATGGGCCTGACCACCGCATGATCAACCTACCATTCTAGGGTGACCTCGTACTGATTGAGCCCCACCCCTAGATGGTTGTGCAGGTGGTGTAGCTACTGGTACTGATATCTAGGCTGCATGCTCTACTGTGGATTTCTACTCAGATATCTGGGGCAATGCCTCTTGAGATGACTCAAGTCTCCACACTCGTAGCATTTCCTCCTATAAGGCTGCTGACCCTGATAACTCGAAGAACTGTATTGGGTACCCTGAGTAGATGGATCACGATAAGAACTCTGTGCCAGCATCGCAATGAATGATGACTGAACTAGGCAAGCACTGTATGAACTGTGGCTAGCTGATGAACCATGAGGAATATGATGAGCTTGATGAGCGAGCCTAAAGAACGACCTATGCTGATATGTGATTGGCCTCCAAATGAGGCAGTGCTAAAACCATTAAACCAAAAGGCCTCTTGGCCTCCCACTCCTCACGCTCAAGCCTGCAAACCTGCTCCAAACGTCTAGCAATATCGACCACCTGGTCAAACCTAGAATATGTCTCCGCCTGTCGAGCCAAACTATAACGTAAACCATAGTTGAGGCCATCAATGAACCTCCCGATCTTCTCCCTACCATATTGAATGACATTCCAAATCTGCAAATCTTATCTCATACAGGGTCACAGTGATACCCTCCTAGCATGGCTGCTCAAACTCCCTACGTAAATCCTCCCTGCGAGTCTATGGGACAAAGTTCTTTAAGAAGAGAACTGAGGACTTATGCCATGTAAGTGGTGCTGCATCAGCTGGCCTACCTGAATCGTAAGTCTGCCACCACCTATAGGCTGCCCCTGTCATCTGAAAAGTAGTAAAGGGAACTCCACTGGTGTCCACAATACCCATTGTGCGAGTAATCCGGTGACACTGATCCAGAAAGCCCTGAACATCCTCTAACTCTCCTCCACTGAACTCCGGAGGGTCAAGACTATTAAACCGCTACAAATTTTCTGCTCCTAATCGATCGTAGGTGGATCAACCTTGGCCTGAGCAGTAATAACTGGTTGAACTGGTAACACCCCTGGTGTCTGATAACCCTGATCTAGCTGCTCTAGTGTACGAGCGATGGGAGTTTGGGATCCTCCCTTAGTTTGTTAGTAGCTGGTGCAACTAGTACCATACCCGCCTGATCCAAACGCGTGCAATACTCAAGATCTGATCCAATGCCTTCTGAAGACCAGGTGTAACAATAGGTACCGTCGGTGTTTGAGTTGGTCCCACCGGCTCAGCAGTATCAGCAACCTGATTCTTTATTGGAGCGACTGGTGGCTCCACAGGTGCTGCTCTAGCTATAGTGCGAGCCCCACCTTGGCCTCTACCTTGGCCCTGGCCTCTCGCGGCCCTTCTTGGTGGTATTGGTGACTATCCACATGATCGGCTGAACGTGTCCTCACCATCTGTGAGAGAATAGAAGAGTAAAGGCTCAAACTTTGGAGATAACTAATTCGCAAGACAAGAATGCAAGAAAATAAAGTTTTACTAACAGTTCGGTAGCCTCTCGAAGATAAGTACAAACGTCACCGTACCGATTCACAAGACTCTACTAAACTTTCTCATGACCCGTAGAACCTAGGAACCTAAGCCTCTAATACCAACTTGTCATGATCCCAAATCCACCAGTTGGTCGTGATGGCGCCTAAGTCAGTTGCTAGGTAAGACAAGTGATCACGCCCAACTATGCCTTCTAAAAGATAAGTGGTCGTTGCAAATATAATCCGGTTTTAAGTCCGGTGTCGAATCCTCAGGGAACTAACCTATTTATTACAACTCTTGGCAATGTTATTATCAACTCAACCAATTTCTAGATGCAAGATTTTTGATCAATAAAGATTGGGTTTTTGTTTAACTACTTCAAATAATCTTAAAAACAACAATAAGCTAAAGCAAAGATAATTCAACGGTAAAAAGTTCTAGGGCAGTGATTTCCCCAATTGCTAGTTTAGGTCTTGACTCTTTCGCTATAATCTCGCCATAATACTCTATGAGGATTAAGAGCTATGGGTTATCGTAATTATCTCTCGATCAACTACAATAATTTACTAGAGCATTCTCTCGAACTACTCTGGCTGACAATATGTACAGCTATAAATTATCCCACCAAAGTTTCGTTATCTCTAAACCCACTTTTAAGTTCAAGTAATGAATCTCTTCAATTACCCAAAAGTGGTGTTGTTCAATAGCTGTCTAACCTAATATTCTTTCTCAAGCAATATGAGGTAATTAGACACGATTAATCAAGGGCCCATTCGATTAATCACCATACAAAACGTAGTTGAACAATCATATAATAAATCCGGCTCGATTATAACGAGTTGAGCCAAAACTTCAATCAACAATTGGTTCCATCAACCCTAGATAACGAGTTTAGCTAATCANTGCATCAGCTGGCCTACCTGAATCGTAAGTCTGCCACCACCTATAGGCTGCCCCTGTCATCTGAAAAGTAGTAAAGGGAACTCCACTGGTGTCCACAATACCCATTGTGCGAGTAATCCGGTGACACTGATCCAGAAAGCCCTGAACATCCTCTAACTCTCCTCCACTGAACTCCGGAGGGTCAAGACTTTTAAACCGCTACAAATTTTCTGCTCCTAATCGATCGTAGGTGGATCAACCTTGGCCTGAGCAGTAACAACTGGTTGAACTGGTAACACCCCTGGTGTCTGATAACCCTGATCTAGCTGCTCTAGTGTACGAGCGATGGGAGTTTGGGATCCTCCCTTAGTTTGTTAGTAGCTGGTGCAACTAGTACCATACCCGCCTGATCCAAACGCGTGCAATACTCAAGATCTGATCCAATGCCTTCTGAAGACCAGGTGCACAGCTCGTCCTTATATAAGGACAAGATGAAGTACCTTCACGACAAATATGCTCGGGGAAAGGAATTCAAGGTTGGTGATATGGTTCTTCTTTTCAACTCCTGGTTGAGATTATTCTCGGGAAAACTTAAGTCAAAGTGGAGTGGGCCTTTTGAAGTGGTATATGTGACTACTTTTGGTGCTCTTGATCTTAAGAACAAGAATGGTGAAGTATTCCGGGTCAATGGACATCGTGTCAAGTATTATTTGGGAAAGTTTGATGATAGCCACGTGGTGGCACTCATTCATTTGAAGTGATGTGATGGTAACATGCGTCGTGCCGCGACGTTAAATCAGGCGCTTCTTGGGAGGCAACCCATGTCTTTTTATTTCTCTTTGATTTTCTTTGTAGATTAGAATTTTTGAGCTAATTATTTGTGAGATATTGCAGGGATTGTGTTGAAGCAGTGCAAAACAAAGTGCGAAAAGATGCAGTCTCTGAAGATTGCCAGTGCGGCCGCGGTAAGCTTTGTACGGTCCGCACTGGCATGAGCTGAAAATGCATGCTCTCTGAAGTTTGCTCACGCGGCCACGGTCATGTTACTGCGGTCCGCGTTGGTCTCACGCAGCCGCGTCCCATTTGTGCGGTCCGCGTGGGCTGCTTCCTGCAAGGGTTCAAAATTAAACCCAGCGCGGTCCGCGGTCATTTTCACGCGGCCGTGCTGGTGGGTAAGTACGGGGCCCCACGGTTTTCTATAAATAGGGACCTAAGGCCTTATTTTACACTTTTGGCACACTTGAATACCTGAGCCCTAATATTCTACTGTTCATCTCTTAGTCCGTTCTTGCGTGTTTGCATCAAGTACTTTGATTCTTCATATTCCTGGTAACATTTCTTGCAAATATCATTAATTAGCCTGTATTTTTAATTTTTATTTGCTTCCCAGTAGTTGTAGCTTCTTCTTTCATTCCGTTTTTTCTTAGGTTTAATGATTAGATTAGTGTTTATGTTAGTTTTGAATGCTTGGTATGATTTTCATGTTGGGTAATTGAGTAGGGACAACTAGGACTCAAAAACTTGAACAAAAATGGACGAATTTATCAAACCCTAACTCAGTCCCTACGTTAGCCTCAGCGCGGCCCGCAGTCCTTTTCTCGCGGTCCGCATGGCCATGACACGGCCGCACTATTGATGGTGCGGTCCGCGGTGGCCCATTGCTTGAAAAATTAGCCTGCTCCAGCGCGGCCGCTTCCCTAATTGTGCGGCCCGCGCTGGCTCAAAGCGGCCGCGCCCCCATTTTACGCGGTCCGCGTTGGTGATAATTAGAGAGGTGATATTATTGGTGTTACTTCAATGCGGCCCGCGGTCGTTTTCACGCGGCCCGCGGTGCCTCCCACGCGGCCGCACCCCTGATGGTGCGATCCGCGATGACCTGTTCTGAAAGGTGTTCTGCAATTTCTCCTGCTAATATTCTGTAATTGTTTTCATCAACTTATACACTGCCTGTGCTTCAACTAACAAAGTTAGACATGTTTGCTTGCAGAAAATGGTAAAACTAAGAGGTCGAAGTGCAAAACAACCCGGACGAGGTGACTCCTCCCGGGGAGGAAAAGGGAAACAAACAAAACTCACTCCCGACCAAAGCTGAAAACAAGAAAGCAAGTAGTAGTGAGTGATGACGACCAGTCAGGGAGTGAGTACCTACCTTCTCAGGATATCTCAGCTGACTCGGGGCAAGCCCCCTCAGTCCCAGCTCCACCTACAGCCCAAGCTCCACAAAATGTACAGTCTGAGTCGTCTGATGGCTCAGCAGCAGGTAGCGGCGAATACTCCACCTCCCCCACAGCTTCAGTATCTGGGGAGAGTGCAGCAGGGGGGACAAACAGTGATGATGAGGTTCTGGACAGTGGGGTGCCCGAGATTGGTGGTATTGAACGAACAAGAAAAGCTGAGGTTTGGGCAGACCGCTTTGTTAGCCAAGTGGCCTTCCACAAATTTAGAGAATTGTGGCCAAAAAGAAAACTGATTGCAGAGAGGAGCATAATCACCCGAGACCTATTGCCCATACTCCCAATGTACACAAGAAATTTCATACTAGAGTAGGGTGGGAGCATTTTTGTGATGACTTGATAGATGCCAACGAGCACACGGTCAAGGAATTTTATTGCAATGTAGCCCACACCAAAAAGGGCTCAATTGTGACCAAAGTGCGAGATAAATATATAGTGTTTTCTGGGAAGGCGTTCAATGAATATTTAGGTTTTGATGATGAAGAGGAAACCCAATACAATGAGAAGTTGGAAATGAAGGAGGAGGTTCGTCCATGGTTGGCTAAGTATTTGGCTCATCCGGGTACTGTTCCGGATTAGATACTGGCGGGGTGAAGATTTTGAGGAAGAATTTGAACTTCGAATCTAGAGGGTGGCTTACATTCGTGTGCAACAGGCTTGACCCCACTTCCCATGACCAGACTATACCACTTCCCTGTGCTGTGCTGATTGCCTCTATCATGGCGGGCTTCCCTATCAATGTGGGGAATGTGATGTACAGGACGATCACTTCGATGGGGGTTGACAGTATTGGGAACTATCCATATCCCAACACTCTCACCATGTATTTCCGGGATGCGAAGGTAAAGAAGAAGACCTATGATGTGAAAGTTCGCCCAGTGTCCCCGTTCTCATGGTTCAGCATTTAGGGGCCGGACAACCCAAAGGACAAGAAACACAAGGCACCCACGTCTGCCCCGATTGGCCAGTCTGAGGAGCCTGTTGCGGTAGAGTCTGTTGTTGAGCCTTCTACCGAGCTTCCCTCCATTCCAGCTGTCACCATTACTGATGATGTGCCCTCCTCTTCTGTGGGTCCTAGTTCTTCAGCTGGCCCGACAGTCCCTTCTTCCCGGACCAACCCTTTCACAGCCCATCAGTTGGCAACGACTTTGGCCAGTTTAAACAACTGGATGTCAGCTGCGACATCCAAGTTGTCCACATTGGCTACTTCAGTTGAGGCCCAGTCAGCACCAGCCACTGTTCAGATTCCTCAGTCTATTGAGGATACATTGAAGAAGCTCCTGGCCAACCAGGAGAAGATTATGGAGACTCAGGCTGCCTTGACTAAGGCGGTAGATTCACATGGCAAAGCTCTGAAGGAGCTTGCCAAGGAGCACAAAAAGATGAGAAAGTCAAGGGCGTCTAAGGAGTCGGTGAAGGTGCTTAGAGCGGACGTGGACAATCTATTGGCAGATCAGATGCCTTTAGACTTATTTGAGGATTCAGCTCCTCCAGCAGCAGCACCAGAGCCACAGCAGGAGCAGGCACCCAGGCCTCCAAGGAAGAAGAGGAAGCTTCCCAGTACAGAGGGTGTGGTGATTGAGCTTGCAGAGACTCAGGAGATTCCCTCCAGTGATGCACCCGATATTCAGCCGGTCCAGGAGCAGGCCACTGTCCCAGTAGCAGAGCAGCAGCAGGCCGGGAACCAGTCTGAGGTTCCCGCCCATACAGAGGATCAGGGGACCACTGAGGATCCCATGCAGACGGACCAGGCCTATGGAGCTCTTCTATATCCTTTCATTGATTTTTTGTGCTTATTTGTGTAGTTGGCATTGGGGACAATGCCAGCTCTTATTCGTGGGGGTGCGCCCTACATTTTTTTTGGATTATCTGGATGACTGTACATATTAGATTCTCATTTTATGTTCTGTTGATTTGATTTTCTAGTTGGTCTATACAGAACTTTACATTTTAGCTACTTTTCTCGTATTTTTTATTCTTTTTTGGTATGTATATAAAGTTACATTCGGTATATTTGCATCCCTTATTGTATATTCTACTCCCGGATTGTACATATTCATTCTGTTTTTCTATATTTGCAAAATTTTTCGTTTTTTTAGCTTCATAGATAGACTCGTAGCCTTTTGTTTTGTTTTTGGCGTTTTCAATAAGCCCTTGGTTTTCTTAATGCCACGGTTCTTTCCAAGGGTGGAGTATAGTGCGAACCGGGTGGCTCTTCCCAATGATAGATGGCGTGACAACCTTCTTAAGGGTTTGAGTCCGTTTTTGATTTTTCTTTTGTTTTTGATATTTCGTAATTAAGGGTACCTCAGGCAAAGCTTCACTTGGGCCTAACCTATTTGCCTTCGATCCCATGATCAAAGACATAATTTTGTGTTTAGGATGGTGAAAGTCGTGGTCTTGAGACTCTTGTGTTGACCAAACAATCATCATATGGTCTTTTTGGACCATTGTGCGCTTGAATCATAACTGAGGTTGTTGTGGGCCCTCGACTCGATGTCTTTAGCAATCCCCTAGCATGTGTGGTGAGGAATCGAATTGTGAGTCCAAGTCCCGAGCCAATGGTCTAGAACTTGCCCTGAATGTTTGTTGAGGCAAAATCCTAGGTGAAATTTAACTTGAGAAGTGATTATAGGCTCTCCTTGGTCCCAATGTTAAGTTGAACCATTCAATGGCCTACCAATGAAATGATCCCTAGTTAACCCTTTCGAGCCTTGAACCTTTTTCTTTCAAGAACCAATGTTACAAGCCTATACCCGCTCTAAAAGATACCCTCTCTTGGTACCCAAAATCTTCCCTTGAAGTAATGGCAAATGTCTAAGTTTGGGGGAGGAGAGACAAGAAAGGAAACAAAGTGGTAAAAGGTACAAAAGCAAAAGGAAAAAGAAAGCAATGAAAAAGAAAGAAAAGAAAAAGACAAAAAGAAAGACCAATGTGAAAAAGAATAAAAAGGGGATTCAAAGGAAACAAAAGTGAAAAAGGCGTGGAAAAAGTAGAAAAAGGAGAAATGATTTGAATTACATAAGAAAGAGTGACAATGTGTCCCTCTAACCCCTTGAAAAGAAGTGAAATACTCAAATGAGTCAAGAAAGTGTGCCAAAATGAATCAAAGGAAGTGCTTAAGGGAAGATTGAACCCATATGAATAAAAACATGTCCTACCCTTATCCAAAAGCCTTCACAATGACTCCGCAAAAGCCCTATATGATTTCGAGTTGAAGGGAGCCTACATTAGTGGATACTTACATAAAGGGCAAGCATATGGTACCTAAAGCCGAACTTGTGGCCTTCTTCTTGAGAGAGATGAGTGAAAGTCCATCAACCTCGGTTTGTGTGTCAATACTCTAACAGGTGAGGTTCGCTTAGGGAGAGTTGAGGATGTGTGAGTTTGGGTTACACAATGACCAAGGTATTTGAGAAAAGTTCTTTGATGAAATGTGTCAACGCTTGATGCTCTTGTGTCACACTTGAACCATAGTTTTTGAAGTTTAAAATGTGTTAATGAGGCATTCGTATTGAGGGCAATTGTTAGTCCCAATTGATGCTGGTTGAGGTTACTTTAGGATAGCTGGAATTACTTGGATGCTCCTTTAAGGGGTGGGTCTTATTTCGTTTGCTTGAGGACAAGCAAAGGTTTAAGTTTGGGGGAGTGATAAGTAGGATTTTAACGTGTTTTATGCCCCTACTTGCCTATGCTTTGAGTATAATTTGATACGAAATAATCCCAAAATGCTCACAGGCTGTGCTTGATTGTAGGTTTGAGCGACAAAGTGACTGAAATGTCAAAGATCGGCTCAAAACGGAGTGAAACCTGCTCAAGTATCAAAGGCCAAGTAAAGTGATATAAAAAAAAAGAGCCTAGTGCGGACCGCACAAAAGTGCACGCGGCCGACTAGGAGATTCAGAGAAGTGCATATTCAGGGCTCTCACAACGCGGCCGCGGTTGGATTTATGCGGCCCGCGTTCAGCTTACGCGGCCGCGCCACTTTTTCATGCGGCCCGCGTGAAGAGATTCAGAGAGATGCCAGTTGGGACCAGAGCAAGCCACGCGGCCGCAGTCACACTTACGCGGTCCGCGCCAGAGCTCCTGCGGCCGCGCTACACTTTTGTGCGGTCCGCGTCCCTCAACTTCAGAGAGTTAAATTTCAAGGGTTCAAGAGCCAACGCGGCCGCGCTACCTTTTTGCGCGGCCCGCGCTGACCCCGCAGTGGTATTTTTATCCAGTTTTTCCAGCCACTACAAATAGATCCTTTTCCCATTTTAGGTTAAGTTTTGTTTTTCTGAAGCTGCTGAGCTCGTGAGAACACTGGGTTTGGCCATTTTTGGCTTTTCTGACCTTCAATATTGTATTTCTTCCTTAGTAATCAATTAATATGTTTGCTTCTTCATCTATTTCTTTAATTTTTGCATCTAGCATGAGTAGCTATACTCACTATCTAGGGTTGTGGCTCAACCCTAGTGTGGGTAATTGATGGGTGTTGCCATCTAAGGATAGATTGATATTGGGTGTTTGCTATTTGAGTTAATTTTAGGTTTTAATTAAGGATTGGTGGTTGCAAACACTGATTCTAGCTTGGTGGGTTTAACTCTTCTTGAGAAAGAGAGTCTATGACCCCAAAATTGACCCAACAAGGAATCGGGATGGACCCATGAGAAATGGTAGTCCCAATTAACGGGTTAAACCTCGAGAGAGTAATTACCCTACTTGAACCCTAGTTGTTTGGTCTAATTGGCCTACCCAATTGGTCTCGAGAGAGTCAATTGGGCAAAATCACTCTCTCTACCGAGAGGTGTGAGAGTTGGTACAATTGAGCAACGGTTATAGCATAAGCCCCAAATATGTCAATTTACCCTTAGTAGCATCTACCCGTTAGTTAGCCACCTAGGCAATGCCACGACCCTAGTGCCTTTCTATATATTAATTACAACTTAGCAATATCTCCGTAGCATAATTTAGCTTCAAACATTAGTCTTATAATAGTAGATATAAAAATTAAAACCAAAGATGTTAGAAGTGACACTAGAAGCACAACTGCAATTCTAGACTAAACAGACAATACAACTCCATTACTAGCTCCCTATGGAAATTCGATCCCGAACCACTATTCGGGTAAAAGTTGTTGCAACCCGCTCTTCCTACCTTAGTGTAGTGTTGAGTCGGCATCGATCAGTAGCGTGCCTCGAAGCTCGCCTCGCCTGCTCTGTTGCAAGGTGGACCTCGCCCGGAGTCAAGCGTCGCCTGGCCTGTCGCTTGTTTCTTGGCCTTGTCCAATTTTTACCTTTCGTGCTCGTTTTTTGTATCTTTGACATTATTGTGTGCAACCTTCATACGTTTTCTTCCTTCAACAATCATACACATAAAAATTACACAATTAAGCTCAAACATTGCATAGTTTAACATTAAAACACTAAAATGTAAGGTAAGAAATGTACTAAAAATATATATTTATAGCTAAACATCACTATCCCATACTTAAACGTTGCTCGTCCACGAGTCAACAAATAATTTACACTATTCTTGAGTACTTTATATTTACACAATTGAAGCACACTACACCAATGACCACAGTTGATAGCAACAATTAAGCTAGAGCATATGCAATCACATACACTTTCCTTATGCCATTCTTTAAAGCCATTCTTTAAAAGAAATATTCACAACAAAGACAGCATGCTCATAACAATCCTAGCCTCAAAAACTGACTCAATATCACAATGCAATCATGACTTGAACACCTAACATCACAAAGAAGTCTAATAATGTTACATATCCTTCGTAAAATCATGTGCCCTCAGAATAAGAACAAGAGAGTAATTTGAATCCACACTTTCGAAAATGCTCACATATATTTCAAGGACTCACATATACCAAAGAAAAACCGCTCACTCCCACAAAGAAGTCACATGTATGCAATTGGTACCATATGCTTGCCCTCAATATAAATCTCTACCAATGTAGGCTCACTCGAATTAAAATCAATTAGGACTTGTTTTCGGTTATAATGTGGGATAACGGACAGGTCCTCTAAGCACTTTAACACATCACATAATAAACTTTAAGCGTAAATTCTTTAATCCATTTCAATTTCACAAATAAGATCACACCCCGAAAACTATTCCCTCTTTCTTTAAGCACGACTTAATTCACACCCCACTAGCAAGAACAAAAGGTTAATTTATTTATCTACATATTTTTTTACTTTTTCTTTTTCTTCTCTTTTTTCTTCAGCAATTTTTTTTCTTTACAGCTTTCGCTAGTGGTATAGTATTTTACAAAATAAGTGCACATTTTTTCCTTTCATTGGTCCCGCTCTAAAGTCACCCAAATTTCCTTCTTATTTATTTTAGCTCCCATTTTACAATTAAAGTACTTTAATTGGTAAAGGAATCAAAACAATATCAATTAAGAACAAAAGGACTATCGGCTTGTAATGTGGGTGCAAATAAAAGTTTATAGGCTCAAAAGGGTTAACTAGGATAGATTTTATTTGTGATAAGAATTTAAGCTCGAAAGATAAAAGAAAGCCTAAAATCATTCAAACAGAGCATCACCTAAAATTTTACTTCAACTCACATACCGGGAAAGTCCTAGACACAATTATAATAACATGGACTATACAAAAATCTTACTTCACACATGTCACATGACTCACTAAGGACGGTCTCATTTCGACTCTCAAACTAATGCAAGTATTCACGGAGCCACAAGATATTAAGCATTAAGCACAAAGAAAATCATAGTCGAGTAAACGAGACATAGTCATCATTAACATGCTATCCAAATAATCAAGGTATCATAAGCAATTTTAGTACATAGGGAAGATACTACACATGCCAAAGCCTAAACATGCAACTATCAAACAAGTCAAGGGTCCCTAGGAATTACATCATTCTTCCACCAGTTATTCCCTAAAGTCTAATCTACTCTAAAAAAAATAAAAATCTACCCGGTTCAAACTACATCCCATGAAAAAGAACCGAGGCGCAAAGAAAAATCACGTAGAATTATTTCTACCTAGAGAAAGCTAAAAGACATGTTTTTGTGCTTGTTTTTTGTGTGTTTTTTGTTAGACTTTAATCCATCAAGAAAGTTGCCTAGGAGATCCATCGTCGGAAAAAGCCAAGTTTTTCTACTTTTTTTTCTTCTGATTTTCTATATTTTTACTTCTTTTGTTTTTTCAATATCAAATTAAACTACTACTAAATCAATAAAAAAACCACCACTAAAATACTGCACTACTATTTTTTTCATTGAGCTAAGCTAAAATTAGAAGGCAAGAAGCTAACCTATAAATTACTAAACTACAGTAAAAATAAGAATCTAACACAACCTACTATATACATACTCTAGTGTCCTCAATGCATGTAAAACAATGAAAATCAAGTGAGGTGGTAAGAAAACTCCCTGGTCGCTTCTCATCATCGCCCTCATCATAGAAGGCCATATAAGTAGCTGGCCAATCTTCATCATCATCTCCTGGTTCAGCATCCTCCTCAGCCTTCTCCTCTGACTGCTCTGGCTCGGCCTTTGAACACTTAGGCATGTTGACATCTTCATCATCGGGTAATCTCTGTCCTCACCAAGCCCGACCAGATGATGGGCATGAGTATTGAGTGGGAAGAGCTCATGTAGGTTAGCCCTCTCCTCCTGAGTAGTCGGCCTCCCTCCAATCTGCAGCTGCAAGTCCAACATCCCATAGAAATGGGACATGAAGCTATAATCACAAGCATTGCACTCGGTACTAGTGACCGCAGTCATATCATTATCCTTCTTAGGAGGATGCTGGTGATGTCTGTCCCTAGGAGGTGTGCTTGGATGACTATATCAAACTCTGGATCCTCCTCTACCTCCTTCTTTCTCAAATACAAAGTTAACATATTGCCGAAGAATAACTGATCAATCCTCTTGCTCTTTCCGCACCTGCTTCATCTGGTGGCGTATCAGACGACCCACATTCACCTTTTGGACGGTCATTAGGAAGTCCATCAAGCACAGCCTCTCATGCCCAATTAAAGTGTCATGATTGCACGGGAGCAACCAAGTGTTGATCAATGTCAACCATACTTGAGCCTCCAGCTTCATCTTTTTCTTTGGAAATTTCCTACGGTGGCTAGTCTTTTTGTGACGGACCTAGACGGCCACAGAATTAATACCACATAAAAATTGTCTAAGCTCTCAATATTTTCGGCGGGCAATGTAGTTACCTAGGGGATCATGTGGAACATCCAGCGTCCCCAAGTAGTTGCATAGAGCGGTTTCCAAAAATTCAACCAATCTACCCTGAATATGCACATACTTCTACGGATCATTCAGATCATATTCGACATAAAACTCGCAAACGAGGTTAACATTAATATCTCCGGGGTTCTCGAACATGTATCTCAATCCAAGCTCATCAATAGAATTCTATATTGCCGGATACTTAGCTCATAGACGACGCTCATTAATGGCTAAATCGAGGTATATATGCTTGAGGTGAGAAATCTTGTACCATGCCTTGGTAGATGGGGTTATACTTATAGTTCCATATTTATAATGTCCTTGAGGCCTGGGGCGTGAAGCTGCCGTGGCGGTAACTGCCCGTAGTCCCTCAGCTTGACTAGATGTGGCCTTTCCCCCTCCGCTTTTTCAGTGGCGGTACGGAGGATGTCTTCCTTTTGGTGGGTGCAGTAGTTTTGGCCTTTGCTTGTCATTTGGGGGTGCATTTGGTTTCAGGCGTACTATTTTTGTACTTGTGTAAGTGAATGTTAGTCAACATTACAAGGCATTGAATCAATGCGAAACATGGTCGTATGACCCCACACTCAAAAGATTAGCACATTGTTGTCAAGTAAGTTGAGGCTACTCAGACTTCAACCCTTGAATTAAGAAATTATTGTAGCTCCAAGATAACTAGTTCATGCGAGAAAACAATGGAAGTGCCACCTTCAACCCAAATCTGGTGAGCCACCCCACACTTATATTTTATGCTGGGATGCTTGCAACCTACTAGTCAATCAATCCCGAAGACTCGGGCTCCAATAGGGACACAACGTATCTTTGAGGCATTTTATCTAACACATGGTATGCAGTAGTGTGGTTGAAGCTTTTGTGTGAGCGAGGGATTTCCTCACCCTCCCAAATCGGCTTGGGATTCAAGTGGAAACACTCGTATAAATGACAAGAATGACATTCCTATAGGGTTTCATGGGGTTGGGACATGCATGCACAATTTCACTTTCAAGACATTCATAAATTTTGCAAGTTGCAATTTTATCTCAATCAACCCAAAAATAAAAGGAAGGATAGGGAAGAATCCATACCTTAGATGTTGCAGAGGGAGGAGGAATCTTCAATTAGTGGTGATTTTGAGAGGGTGTATGTGTGAGAAGGGAGTTTGAGGAAGTTGGTAGAGAGAAAGGGAAAAGGGAGAGGGTTGTGAAGTGAGCATTTGTGTCGTGTGTGTTGTGTTCCTTTTTTTTGTTTTTTGCGTGTGTTTTGAAATAGGTTGGGGGGGGGGGGTTAAAAGAAAAGTAAGATCTTACCTGGCCTCACGAACTGTGATGCAAGGCCAACCACGCGACAGGGCATTAAATGCGAGGCCTGGGGCAAACTTTATATCGAGCGACGCCTGGTGAGATGTGAGAAGAAGCGTGCGAGGGACTCCACGATGCCTGTTGAGGCGCGAGGTATAACGCGCGCCTCGGCTCGCAGCGCCAGATCTAGCATGAGATCCATTTTGCTTTGGACTCCTTCATGAATTTATTTGACCTCTCACATGCTCCCGTACCTATTCAAATACCAAAATTCAACTAAAAACTTGCTAGTGCCTAATAACAAAAAGAAAAATCTAATTAAGCTAAACTAAACTACAAATTGGGTTGCCTCCCAACAAGCGCCTTAGTTAACGTCATGGCATGACAAATAGAATATCACAATGGGTAGCCTTCCATGAAGCGCTTAATTTAATATCGTGGCACGACTCAAAATCCCTTAAGTATCCACCAAGACTATCGAAGTTTTCTAATGACGAACACCACTACCCCAATAGTAGTGTTTAATTCTTTGCCCATTGACGAAAAACGTGTCATCACTTTCGGGATCCCATAGCTCAACAGCTCCATGCTTCGTAGCCCGTGCTACTTAAAATGGACTCGACCATATAGACTTGAGCTTCCTATGAAAGAGCTTTGTTTAACTCGAAAAATGTGAGTAACAACTAAAAGTGATTTGTGG
This sequence comes from Nicotiana attenuata, assembly GCF_001879085.1. Lineage (NCBI taxonomy): Eukaryota > Viridiplantae > Streptophyta > Magnoliopsida > Solanales > Solanaceae > Nicotiana > Nicotiana attenuata. The sequence continues at coordinate 554,637 of NW_017670303.1, forward strand.
TTTTAAAGATATGTGATTTATTCCAATACTAGTGAATATACAAGTAATATTAGGTTTAAGTAAGAAGAATTGATGAACCAAACCAGTGTTGTTAGAGCAACGGGGACCTCGAGCCTGATTATCTCGGAAGCCTCGAGGTTATTTAAGAGAAAATAAAGTATGAACAATAAAGTAAAAACAATAAAGCTGAAGAATAATTGTGGAGCACAGTAAACGAGAAAAGTAGAGTAGAATGTTCTATTGCAGTGAATGAGATGATGTTTACAAATGATTGGGGTCCCCTTTATATAGAGAGGAAAACCCTAATATGGAACATTCCCAACTATGGTAAAGAATTCTATTGGTACAGCTATATAACAACCTAGTACGGACTCGTACTATTTCGTACAAATCTTATCCCATAATTTATGCCCTGATCCACGTGTCCTTAAGAAATTCCCGCTCTTTCTTGAGTGTCATCAAAATTGTACTACCCTCAAGGTAGATCATGACGGGTCTTCGATTTGCTCCCTCGAGGTATGCATCTTCCAGTCAGATATGGTCTTTACTTTGTGCTGTCCGAATTCGAGCCCGGGGTACCATTAAGTCCTCGAAATCGAGCTCTCCGATTTCGACCATATACAGACAGTCCCCATATTTCTTAGAATGAAAAGATAAGAAACGATCTGATTCTCGCCCCTTTGATGTCCCAATCATGATGTCAATCTAGTGAGATCAGCGGTCCGCATGACTGAAAAGTCGTGCAAAAGTTACGCCTATACAGTTTTCGAAAAGCCTTTAATGAAAGACGGCTTATTGGTCGTCCGTTCAGTTTCTCCAACACGCTTAGACAACCTCTATAAATACTTCAATCCTACATTCTTCAAACTTTTACTTTTACAATATCATCAAATCCTCTCTGCACTTATTCCTTCCTTGTGCCCATTTCTTAACCAGCTCCTTCTCTTCTTCTGAATTTTCACAACAAAAATGGCAAAAACTTCTAAGACAATTCCACAAAAAGAGAACGCCTCTTTGTCTTCATGCCTGTCGAAGAACAAAATGGTGATACCTCCTCGCATTGAGGAGTGTACCCCCGGGCTTTGTGATATGTCTTCCGACTTCAAGGTTGATAAGCCTTCTTCGATTCCAGGACGATGTGAACCCATGTCTCAGTATATTAGCTTAATAACCGAACTCAAACAAGTGAAGGCAGATTGCCGTTGGGAAGATGAAGCGCACGTGGAGATCCCTTTACCTGATGAGGATATCACCAATCACAAAGCGGGGTACCTAAGCGTATACACATACCCATTTACCTTAGGTCCCGTAGATCCTTCTTTGCTCTTTCTACACCCAATGATCCTCGATTTCTGTCGACAATACCAAGTGACACTCGACCAAATTTATCCTTCCTTTTGGAGAATATTTGCTGCAGCTGAGCTTAAGTTATCCTGCGCCATCAATCATGCTCGACTGGAATCTTGAAAGCAAACTCTTGAGGAAGTGCATGCCAAAGGCTTTGACCTTTCTGCAGAAATTGAGAAGGTGAAGGCTTTGGAAAAAGAGGCAGCTGCATTGCTCTCTGCTGATGAAGATTTTGTCAGTTGCTTCCAGAGTGGGGAGGACGAAGACGAAGTCCCCAAGGATAAAAAGCCCCCGAAGATCAGGCTGCCGAAGGTCAGACTGCCGAGGATGCTGTCTCCGAGCGAGTGACCTCGACAATAGACTAGGTCCTCTTTAATTTCTTTATTTTATGTAAGGGCTCAATGGGGAAGTTTTGTATATGTGCTTTGTGAATACAAAGGAACTTTTGTTTCGACCTTGGTTTGTGACGAATCTCATTTTCCTTTATTTATAGAAAATTCACTTGTATAATCCAAATTATTAGCCTGAGTGTTGGTTTGAACTTAGAACGCAATGAACCCTTAGGTTCTTTACTAATTAACATGATGCCTCTTGAGGTCTTAGGTGATTCTCGAGCTTAGATCGAGCTTGTAATGACGCAACCCTCGGGCCCGAGTTGAATGAGAACGAGGTCTTGCCCCCTATTTTCTTGACCTCTATCCGTTTTGGCCCCGTGTTTCTTAGAGTAAGAAATGATTTGGACCTCGATTTTCCTGAGCCTTTTAGGATGACGTCATACCCGTGACGTGGGCGCTTGAAGTGACCGGAAATATCATATCAACGCTCTTCCCCAGAACATCAAATGTGCACCAGTGTTGGCCGGCCACTTGCGCCGCCAAAATCGTCTACGCCTTTCACTACCTTTCTATAAATAAGAGGCTATCATATTTGAACAAAGACTATGTTTATTTACTATTTTTACTCTGGTTGTTTCCCCTCTTTATTTTCTCATCTAACCATCTGCTTCCATGATTCAAAACCTGCGAACTCCTGGTCACATGGCAACAACTTTAGCGGTTACGCCAAGGCTTTGCTTTTCGAAGCTTCGATTCGAAGCAACGAAAAAGGGACACAAAACCCTTCCCGTATTATGAGATGTGCGACCTTTTCCCTGTCGCTCATCTCTCTTAATTTCAACTTGGTGTAGCACTTTATTCCTTCTGCTTTGTATGAGGTGGTACTATCATCTACTAACTTTTTCATCCCACACCGGTATAACGTCTCAGGGAGTGGCTTTAGAATAGTTGTGCTGACAAGACCCATACTTGCCAAGTTTTTCACCAAGCCACAATTTTCTCTGCTTGTTAAAAGCTTTGCTTCTTGATAGGCTATAGCCTTTTCTTCATCTATTGCTGTCCCGGAGGAGGTTCCCGAAGGCGCTGCTCTCAAGGATGTGGCCCTAAAAGTAGATTAGGTTCTTGGCTTTGTTTTTGCTTCCTTGTTCCTGTGTATGGACCCTTCGTGGGCGTTGTAAATATATTTTGTAACTATCTCTTGGAAATACAAAAGGATTTTATTTTTGTCTCATCTTTGGCTTGTGTTGAATCTTGTTCATATTTGTTGAAAATTCGATCTCATAATTTAAATGACCGGTTCGAGTTCTGGTTTGGGTCGTGACGGCCCTTGGGTTTCTGATCAATGTAATACTCCTTGAGGCCTTCGTTATCCCTTGAACTAAGCTTAAATTGATGTGAGTAGGAATTCTTGGGTTCGAGTTGAGCAAGAGCAAGGTCTCGAGTCTGACAAAAAGTTGTCCCTTAGACTTTATGGATAGTCCCCGAGTGAGAATTTTCTCGAGCTCGGGTATCCCTTGGGCTTAGTGGTCGAGTGATTACTTGCTCGAACTCGAAATAAAGTTAGCCCTTAGGCTTCGCGGATAGTCCCCGAGTGAGAATTTTCTCGAACTCGGGTAACCCTTGGGCTTGGTGGTCGAGTGAGTACTTGCTCGAACTCGAAATAAAGTTAGCCCTTAGGCTTCGTCGATAGTCCCCAAGTGAGAATTTTCTTGAACTCGGGTAGCCCTTGGGCTTGGTGGTCGAGTGAGTACTTGCTAGAACTCGAAATAAAGTTAGCCCTTAGGCTTTTTTATATTGGCCCTTAGGCTCTTATACATCGGCCCTTAGGCTCTTTAAGTTGGGGCGATTCGGCCTCCAAAATGGCTATAGTTTTTCCCTCTTTTCGGATAAAAGACTTAGTGAAAATTTTGTATGCCTTGTCATGTGTTTTTTGTACCTGTTTGGGTTTTTCGAAGGTTTAATTGATTGGAACCTCATTTGTAATTTGATATGCAACGTTAATTGAATGCCTCTTGAGGTTTCTTCGAAGCCTGATGTTATCGAAGCCTTCGCATTATTCGAGGGATGATTATATTGAAGCCCCTTATAATTTGCTTTTGCCGAGGGTAGCCTGATTTAATCGGTTTTTTCGAAGTATATGAATGCCTTTTAGTTTTATGGCAGAAGTCAGACATCTCCGAGCCGTATTATTTCGTCCGTAGCCTTTTCATGTGACCGTAGTCTTTTATATGGCCATAGCCTTTAGTCCCCGAGTGTGATGGCCTTGGCTTTAATATCGAGGGGATGCCTCTTTGAGGTCTTGTGAGCTCGAGTGTGCCTCTTTGAGGTCTTATAAGTTCGAGTGTTCGATGACGCGATGTGTCGGGTGCATTCGGGGTTTTGGCCCTTGAGCTGTTAAATGTGAAAATAGTAGACTTCTTTGAGGCACAAAGTGTTTTGATATAATAAGAATGCTTCTTCAAAAAATTGATACATGCGTACATGTTTTGTCGCTGGGGGTTCGACTATTCATAATGGACACGGTTCATTTGACCGTTTGGCCCATTACAACATTGCCCTATCGAGGCCCTCCTTGGCATGAATTGCTTTCTTCGAGAATGCGTCCTCCAAGGGTGATGTCCCCCAGTGTTCGAGGTTGATTGAAAAGAAGCCTTGAATACTTGTTGAATATTCCTTAGGTAAAAATCATTTGGGATAAAACCCGATCTAAGGGGAAAAGAGTGCAACGCATACTTTAAAACCCAAGGTCTTCGAGCTGAAAGGTGCCTCGATGTTTCCAATCGAACATCTGCAAGGAGTTAGTTTAAATACAAATGGAAAAGGGGAGAAGGTCATACCTCAGCAGTAATAACGTTTGAGCAACGATACATTCCAATTGTTTGGTAGTTGCTCGCCTTCCATTGTGCTAAGTTTGTAGGATCCTTTCCCTACGACTCCGAGGACACGGTACGGTCCTTCCCAATTGGGGCCTAGTTTCCCTTCGTTTGGGTCTCGAGTGTTGAGAGTGACTTTCCTTAGGACTAAGTCCAAAACATCGAAATATCGAAGATTCGTCCTTCTGTTGTAATACCTTTCGATCCTTTATTTTTTGCATGGCCATTCGAATTAATGCGGCCTCACGTTTTTCATCTAGTAGTTCGAGAGAAGTGTTCATAGCTTCATGATTGGAGTCCTTGGTGGCATGCTAAAACCTGGCGCTAGGTTCCCCGAATTCGACTGGGATCAATGCTTCGGACCCGTATACCAAAGAAAACGGGGTCTCCCCCGTGCTCGATTTTGACGTCGTTCGATATGCCCATTGCACCTCGGGCAATACTTCTCTCCATTTCCCTATTGCATCATCTAACCTTTTCTTTAAGTTTCGAATGATGGTTTTGCTTGTGGACTTGGCCTGACCATTTGCACTTGGGTGGTAAGGCGCTGATAGAATACTTTATATTTTATGGTCCTCGAGGAATTTTGTTATTTTGCTGCCAATGAATTGTTTACCATTGTCGCATGCTATTTTGATAGGTATCCCGAACCGACATACGATGTGGGTACCTGGTTTCAGCATCTCCTAGGGTCCGACTCATAATAGACAGGAAATTGCGTACCTTGCTTTTCTCGAACCAACACGCCACTTACCACCACCTCGGACACGGCTAAATACAAGTAGTGTTTTATCCTCCTTCGGAGTATGGAGCAGGGGTGGGCTCGAGAGATACCATTTTAATTTTTCCAAGGCTTGTTAGCACTCCCTAGTCCATGCGAAGTTGTTCTTCTTCTTGAGTAGGGAAAAGAAATGATGGCTCTGTTCTGATGACCTCAAGATAAATCGGCCTAAGGCAGCTATCCGTCCGGTCAGCCGTTGTACGACTTTCACATTGTTCACTATGGTGATTTCCTCGATGGCTTTGATTTTATCGGGGTTAATCTTGATACCTCTGTTCGACACCATGAAGCCCAAGAACTTGTCCGAGTAGACTCCAAAAGCGCATTTCTCGGGGTTGAGCTTCATGTTGTACTTTCTTAGGATATCGAACGTCACCTGCAAATGGGTCAAATGGTCCTCTGCGCACAGAGACTTAACTATTATGTCATCAATATAAACTTTCATGTATTTGCCTATTTGATGTTCGAACATCTTATTAACTAGGCGTTGATATGTGGCTCCTACATTTTTTAGCCCGAAGTGCATTAGATTATAACAATACGTACCATACTTCGCGATGAACGAAGTCTTTTCCTGGTCCTCTGGATTCATTTGAATTTGGTTGTACCCAGAATAGGCATTGAGAAAAGTAAGGATCTCGTGGCCGGCCGTAGCATCAATCAAATGATCGATGTTGGGCAATGGGAAAGAATCTTTGGCATGCTTTGTTCAAATCTTTGTAGTATACACACGTTCTAAGTTTATTCCCCTTATTAGGTATTACCACTACGTTAGCTAGCCATTCGGGATATTTTACTTCCCTAATGGATCCTATCTTGAGGAGTTTGGTTACCTCTTCTTTGATGAATGCATGCTTTACCTCGGACTGAGGTCTCCTCTTTTGCTTCACCGGTTTAAATCTGGGATTGACACTTAGTCGATGAGTAGTTATCTCCGATGGGATTCCTGTCATATCTAAGTGGGACCAAGCAAATCAATCAATGTTATTGATAAGAAATTGAATGAGTTTTTTCCTGAGTTCGGGGGTTAACCCCGTCCCCAGGTATACCTTTCATTCCTAAAGATGCTCGATCAATACGGCCTGCTCGAGTTCTTCGACTGTGGACTTTGCCGCATCCGATTCCTCAGGGTAAACGAAGGCTCGGGGGATGAGGAAATCTTCTTCTTCGTCCTCGATCATCTGTTCATCGATCACCTGTCCCTCGGGCTCAACCGAGGGTATGGACTGTGATTACTATTTGGCCACCTGTTTGTCCTTTGACTTTTTCGATGTGGATGGTGTTGATACCGGTGCCAAGTCGTGTATTGCAAACATCTTCTTAGCTGCATGTTGCTCTCCATATACTGTTTTCATGCCATCCTTTGTTGGGAACTTCATTATTTGATGAAGGGTTGATGGCACCGCCCTCATGCTATGGATCCACGGCCTTCCAAGCAAAGCATTATATCTCATGTCACCTTCGATGACATGAAATTTGGTGTCTTGTATGGTTCCCGCCATGTTGATTGGGAGGATGATTTCTCCCTTTGTTGTTTCACTTGCCATGTTGAAGCTATTCAAGACTCGAGATGCTGGTATGATTTGACCAAGCAACCCGAGCTGCTCCACGACCCTTGACCTGATTAAATTTGCCGAACTACCTGGATCCATGAGAACACATTTAACTTGAACTTTATTTAAAAGGATAGAAATTACCAATGCATCATTGTGAGGCTGAGATAAGGCCTCGATGTCTTCCTCGCTGAATATGAGGGTGTCCTCGAGCATGTAGTCCCGAGTCCGCTTCTCCCTTGTCATGGATACTTTGGTACGTTTGAATATGGGTCCCTGTGGGACGTCGACTCCACCGATGATCATGTGAATGACATGTTGAGGTTCTTCAGGTTCATTCTTCCTGTTTGCATCTCTTTCTCGGAAATGGTTCTTGGCCGGGTCGCTGAGAAATTCACGAAGATGCCCCTCATTGAACAACTGGGCTACCTCCTCTCTAAGCTGCCTGCAATCCTCGGTCCTATGCCCATGAGTACCATGATACTTACACATCAAGTCGGGGTTCCTTTGAGAAGGATCGGTCTGTATAGGCTTGGTCCATCTAGTATCTCTAATTTTGCCGATGGCTGAGATGATACCCGAGGCATCGACGCTGAAGTTGTACTTTGACAATCGGGGTGCCTCTACCGGTCTCAAATGTCTATCAAACTCAATTTTGCTCATGAGTCCCCGGGAACTTTGACCTCGATCTGCTCTTGGATCATTTCGAGGTATGTTATACCTTGAAATGTTCCTTCGATCCTCGACGTATGGCTGATATCTTTCCTTATTCGACCTTGACCCCCTACCTGCATTTCCTGAGTCCTTTGCCAGTAACCTGCTTCGATAAACTGAGCCCAAAGAGGCTCCCAACTGATCATCCTCCACCCTAATTTTTGATTAGTACATGTTATGCACATCCGCCCAAGTCACGGCAGGATACCCGATCAAGTTCTGCTTCAGCTACTTCGAAGCTATCGAACTTCATTCATTTAGCCCCTGAGTGAAGGTTTGTATGGCCCAGTCATCGGAAACCGGTGGTAACTCCATTCATTATGACTGGAAGCGGGAGACAAATTCCCTCAGCATCTCGTTCTCCCTTTGCTTTAGTTTGAATACATCGGACTTCCTTGTTGCGACTTTTATGGCACCGGTATGTGCCTTTACAAATGAGTCTGCCAACATGGCAAACAAATCAATAGAGTTCGGGGGTAAGTTATGGTACCAAATCATGGCGCCCTTAGACAGAGTTTCCCCAAACGTTTTTAGCAAAACGGACTCAATCTCATCGTCTTCCAAATCATTTCCTTTTATGCCACAAGTATATGTGGTGATGTGCTCGTTGAGATCAGTGGTCCCGTTGTATTTTGGGATGTCTGGCATCCGAAACTTCTTTGGGATGGGCTTCAGAGCCACACTCTGGGGGAATGGTTTTTGCATGAACTTCTTCAAGTTTAGTCCTTTCAAAATCGGAGGTTCTCCCGGTATTCGGTCGACCCTCGAGTTGTATGTTTCCACCTTTTTGTCGTTGTCCTCAATCCTTTTCTCTCCTGACTCGATCCTCTTCGTGAGTTCCTCGAGCATTCTCATAACGGTGGGGTCAGTTCCCGAGCCGTTATTGCTTGACCTCTCCGGGTTTCTGGCCCAGCCATGCTCGGAGTCTTTTGCTGACTCTGTAACTGGGCGATGACAACTTGTTGTGCTTGCAACATCTCAAAAATCACTTGTAGACTAACTTCTTTTTCTCCTTGAGCCTGTGTCCTTTGAGCCTCAGGTTGATCCCCTCCGCGTACACTTCTTTCGACATCAGTATCCAAATCGACGTTCAGGAAATATGTGAACCAACATCGACGGGGTTTGGCACTAGTGCTACCCCAGGGTTTAGCGGTGGCATACCGGTCCCTGCAGCTGTTGCATTATTTTCTCAATGGGATCCGAGACTGTTGTTTCCATACACGGGTACGTTTGCTGAGCTAGACATATCTTAGCCTGAAATAAAAGAATCTTTGACAAGAAAAAGTGTGAAGAATAACGTGTGTTATCAGAAAACTAGCACTAAAATAATCACTATTATCTTTAGCCCCACGATGGGTGCCAAACTGTTTACCTTGAAAAATGTGAGTAATAATTAAAAGTGATTTGTGGTTTTAAAGATATGTGATTTATTCCAATACTAGTGAATATACAAGTAATATTAGGTTTAAGTAAGAAGAATTAATGAACCAAACCAGTGTTGTTAGAGCAACGGGGACCTCGAGCCTGATTATCTCGGGAGCCTCGAGGTGAGTTAAGAGAAAATAAAGTATGAACAATAAAGTAAAAATAATAAAGCTGAAGAACAATTGTGGAGCACAGTAAACGAGAAAAGTAGAGTAGGATATTCTATTGCAGTGAATGAGATGATGTTTACAACTGATTGGGGTCCCCTTTATATTGGAGGGGAAAACCCTAATATGGTACATTCCCAATTATGGTAAAGAATTCTATTGGTACAGCTGTATAACAACCTAGTACGGACTCTTACTATTTCGTACAAATCTTATCCCATAATTTATGCCCTGATCCACGTGTCCTTGAGAAATTCCCTCTCTTTCTTGAGTGTCATCAAAATTGTACTACCCTCAAGGTAGATCATGACGGGTCTCTGATTTTCTCCCTCGAGGTATGCATCTTCCAGTCAGATATGGTCTTTACTTCGTGCTGCCCGAATTCGAGCCCGGGGTACCGTTAAGTCCTCGAAAACGAGCTCTCCGATTTCGACCGTATACAAGCTTCAAACTTGATTTGAACAATAGAATGGCTTGACCTGGTTCAAACTCACAATGCAATATATGTTTTTCATGCCATCTCTTTGTTTTCTCTTTATACATGTTCGCATTCTCATAGGCATGAAATAAAAATTCTTCGAGCTTATTGAGTTTCAACATTCGTTTTTATCCAGCAAGATCCATATCAAAGTTGAGCTTGTTGATTGTCCAATATGCCTCGTTCTCAAGCTCAATGAGCAAGTGACAAGCCTTCCCATACACCAACATGTACGGCGAAGTGCCAATTGGCGTTTTGTATGCAGTTCGATATGCCCATAGAGCATCATCCAGCTTGCTATCCCAATCCTTTCTACTTGTGCTCACTGTCTTCTCCAAAGTTTGCTTTACTCCCTATTCGAAACCTCGACTTGACCACTGGTTTGTGAATGATAGGTAGTTGTGACCTTGTGTTACACCCAATGCCTAACCAAGAGGTTGCCCAACAATTTGTTACAGAAGTGAGTACCTCCATCACTAATCAAAACACGCAGAGTTCCAAATCTCGTGAAAATGTTTTTCTTCAAAAAGTTCACCACCACCTTAGCATCATCGTAGGCAAGGCCATAAAAAATTTCAACCTCAAGTATCCCTTCAATGGCATCTCATTACTCCTTGAAATGGTACCCGTTCTTTGGCACCTATGACATATCTTCACAAAAGCATGTGCATCCTTAAATAGAGTAGGCCAATAGAATCCTGACTGCCACACCTTCGTAACTATTTTGTCTGCACCATGGTGCCCTCCATACGGTGATGCATAACAATCATGCAAAATTGCTTCCATTTCCTCCTCAGGGACACAACGGTGAACCAACTGATCTGCACATACTTAAACAAAAATGGCTCACCCAATAGATAAAATATAACATCATGCATGACTTTTCTCTTACCATTCGGTGACAACTTAGAAGGAGTCACCTCACTTACAATGAAGTTCACATAGTCAGCTTACCATGGATTTGTGCCAGTTGTGGCGGCTAACAATTGCTCATCAAGAAAACTTTCTTGAATTTCAACCTCTTCATCAACATGCGCGCGAGTTTCCAAGCGCGACAAGTGATCAACTACCTGATTTTCGGTCCCCTTTCGATCTCTGATTTCCACATCAAATTCCTGGGAAAGAAGAGCCCAACGAATTAGTCTAGGCTTAGCATCCTTTTTCTCAAACAAATACCTGATGGCTGCATGGTTTGTGTAGAGGATGGCTTTAATTCCCACCAAATAGGCCCTAAATTTGTCAAACTCCCATACTACGCTAACAACTCTTTTTCTGTAACTGTAATTTATCTGTGCTGGGTTTAGAGTTTTTCTAGCATAGTATATCAAGTGGAACACTTTGTTTTTCTTCTGACCCAGTACGACCGCAATTGTTGGGTCACTGACATCAAATATCAACTCAAAAAAAGGCTACCCAATATAGGGCGGTGATAATTGGTGTAGTCACTAATCTCTTTTTAAGCTCCTCATACGCTTGAAAGGCGTGTCCTTCTCAAGCAACATGCACAATGGAGCAGAAATCTTAGAGAAATCTTTAACGAACCTGTGATAGAAGCCTGCATGACCCAAAAGGCTTCTGACTCCTTTGACAGAAAGTGGAGGCGGCACTTTGTCAATTACTTCCACTTTGCTTTGTCCACATCCAACCCATCTTTGGACACTTTGTGCCCAAGTACAATTTCTTCTCGTACCATAAAATGACACTTCTCCTAATTCAGCACAACGTTTGTCTCTTCACACCTGGAAGGCACTTTACACAAATTAAGAATTCATCAAAAGATGGTTCGAAGATTGAAAAATCATCGATAAACACGTCAACAAATATTTCTACCATATCATGGAAGATTGCCATCATGCACCTTTGAAACGTCGCAGGTGCATTGCACAACCCAGATGGCATTCGCTTAGAACAAGTGAATGTAGTCTTCTCTTGGTCCTCTGGTGCGATGAATATCTGATTATAGCTAGAGTATCTGTCACGACTTAAAATTCAACTAGTCATTATGGCACCTAACCCAACCCGCTGGGTAAGCCAATAAACAATATCCAATTCTAATGAAATCAATAAAATAGTTAAATAAAAGAAATTGTCTGAATCTTATACATTCCCCAAGGACTGGTAGTACAAATCATGAGCTTCTAAGAATAAAATTTACAAAGCTGGTATGAAGTAAATACATAATCTGTTCGAAAAGTACATAAACAGAGTTTTATGAGTCTAAGGCTACCATGAACAAAAGGCAGCTACAACCGGAACACAGCTACTTCTTTAAATCCAGCTTCTGTCGAACACAGTAACATCATCATCCAACATCTGCACGCAAGGTGCATAATTGTAGTATGAGTACAACCGACCCCATGTACTCAATAAGTAACAAACCAAACCTTAGGTTGAAAGTAATGACGAGCTGGGATAAGGTCAGAGTCCAACACCAATAGCCATCAACGGTTCATAATAACATAATAAAAGTAATGAAAGAAGTAACTCAAAGATAAAATGCTCATCTCTTTCACAATTCCAGAAAATAGATCCACCTTTCAAGTATATCAGTGAAAACCCAAATCTTTTACCGAAATTTTTGAAAATATGAGTAAGTTTGAAACTGTAATTTTTCCCAAAAAGCTTTCCACTAGTAAATGTTTCATTTTCAAATAGCATGAGGAAAATACATATCTATGCCAATATGTCAATATGTATGAGAAGTCATGAATGACGTGATACCGTACAATATGAGGAAAAATGCAACTCTATGCCAGTATATCATATGTACATGTCAATGCAGTGTATCTTAGAGATGAACTCAGGTACTCACACTCTCAAAGTACTCAATCTCACTGTCTCACACTTTCCATTCACTATGCTCAATACTCAACACATTCAGTCACTCAGCACTATACAATACCTGCTGCGGCGTGCAGCCCGATTCATATATAGCCATAAGGCCCGTTGCGGTGTGCAATCCGATCCACATATAGATAGCCATAAGACCCGTTGCGGCATGCAACCCGATCCACATATATATAGCCATAAAGCCCGTTGCGGCGTGCAGCCCGATCCACATATATATAGCCATAAGGCCCGTTTCGGTGTTTAACCCGATCCACATATATAATACGCTCACTAGGGGTGTGTACAAACTCCGGAGACTGGGTGTGTGTACAGAATCCAGAGGGACTCCTTTAGCCCAAGCGCTATAACAAGATAATCATGGCATAAATCAGTAAAACATGCTGTGACGTACGACCCGATCCCATAATATCACTCACAATCAGGCCCTTGGTCTCACTCTGTCAATAATCTCTCCAGCCTCTCGGGCTCATAATGCCATGAAACTACCCAAAATGATGATATGATGTGTCAATAAATAGCAACAGAGATTGAGATATGATATGAAATGAATAAACATGTTTGAGTATGAAATTGCAATTTAAATAAATAATTCAACAGCAATATGACCTCAGTGGGTCTCAACAGAATAGACATGTAGCCTAGACATGGTTTCTAACATGGATCAAAGCTCAATAGCTCAAGTACGTAGTGATTTCATTGTTACAGATAAGATCAGGTAACTACACAGTACCACAGGAATAACAGAGTCACAATTCACATGGTGCACGCCCACACGCCCATCACCTAGCATATGCGTCACCTCAACACCCATCACATAACACGTAATTTGGGATTTCATACCCTCAGCACCAAGTTTAGAAGTATTACTTACCTCGAACAAGCCAAATCCAATATCCAGCAAGCCAAACGATGCTCCAAAAATGCCATCCCGCGCGTACCGATCTTCGCACAGCTCGAAACTAGCCAAAAGCAACTCAAATACATCAAATAGCCAAAGGAAACAAACCCAATCGATCAAGGTCGAATCTTTATCAAAATCCTAAAATCGACTAAAAAGTCAAACCAGGCCCGCTCCTCAGAACCCAACAAAACTCACAAATTTCGACAACCCATTCAATTACGAGTCCAACCATACTAGTTTCACTCAAATCCGACTCCGGATCGATGTTCAAAATTGAAATTTTCACTTTATGAAATTTTAGACAACCCCCCCCCCTCCCAAATTTCACTTTGAAATCATCAATCAAATGCCAAAAACGAAGTTGGATTCATGAAATATAACCCGAAGTTGGATTCATGAAATCGAGTATAGAACACTTAACCCAATCCATATGGTAAAAATCGCCTCAAATAATTGCCCAAATCCGAGCTCCCCACCTCAAAATATGAGCACATGAACAAACCTTTGATATTAAGTATTTTTACCCAGCTGTTCTGTCTCGTTTTGTGTGCCAAACAATCCCAACACTCGATTTCGATGCCTCCAATGGATTGCTTGTGAAATTTCAATTAAGTTAGGCTTTTGAATCACTTCATTTGACCTTATAATGAAGGAGATATGTTGGTTTCAACATTGGGAAATAGTGTAGATTTTTAAATACGCAGTCTGTGGCAATTTCGTAACTAATCTGAAAAATTTGGCAACTCAATTCTTAGTAAAATGACCATAAACTCCTCATATGACATCCAAATTCGATGACTCTTTTTGTTATAACTCCGTAATTATGATACGGATCTAATGCTTCAATCAAAAAAGAAATCGAAGCTCATTTGTTTAATGTGGTACCATTTATGTTTGAAGAAACGACGTCGAAACATAAGAAAAGCGAGCGCAACACAACACAAACCTATTCGAAACTCACCCGAGCCTCTCGGGACCGCTTACGAACATACCAACAAGTCCCATCACATAACACATACCTACTTGAGGCCTCAAATCATGCATAACAACATCGAAACGACGAAATGTACCTCAAATCAAACTTAATGAACTTTCGAACTTTCGACTTCCAAAAACTCGTGCCGAAACATATCAAATCAACTCGGAATGAACTCAAATTTTGCACACAAGTCCTAATACATCATGCGAAGATACTCGTGCCCTCAAACTACCGAGCAAAGTGCAAATGCTTAAAATGACCAGTCGGAACGTTACATTCTCCCCCACTTAAACATATATTCGTTCTCGAACATCCCAAGAGTCGTTCCAAGGCCATCAAATCATGATGTAATCTTACCATGCACATACTCGGGGATTATCCCATATCACCCTATTCCATATAGGCCCGGCAACACAACATACTGATGATCATTACTTCAACCTTAGCCCGTAAACCGCAGAATCCAATTCCCAACATCCGAAATTTCTTACAAGACCCGAACCTCGCAATCTACACACTGTGTAAGTCTGAACAACCCGTACCAAGCCATAATCATAAACCAAGACACAATTACAGGATAAACCAACATAACTCAAATACCCATAGCAAAATTTCCGATCACAGTAGCTGCTCAAAACAACCCAATTTCTGTAATAAACCTCATATCAAACAAAACCTCGTTCTAAAACCTTTGTACACTGCCAATGATGAAAGAAACATGCAAAACTCACACCCATTAATTAGATCAACAAGTGATGGAGCTCCCTCTCCTGCGACAAGAACTATAGCGATTTCTATGTCGACTTTCGATATTATCCTTCCAAATATACCGCAATCAAATCCAATAGCACCCCTACTAGATCCGACGGCCTCATCTTGTCAAATACTAGCTACTCTACTGACATGCCACACCAATATAACCTTAAGCCACAAACCGTGCAATCCGTGCACCAATACACAATAACTCAATGCACTTAAAAATGAAAGATGACTCAAATGAGAGAATCGTCCTGCAAGCTCAACAAGTACCACCACAACGAAATGCTAAGAACCCATCACACATAGTAGGACCAAGACATACGAATCTAACACAAAGGATCATATCCCAACATAGCCCCTCTGCAATGCGTGACCCATCCAAACACTGGTCCATATGAAATACCTCAAGCCACAATGCTCAAAATCAACAACTACACGCAATTCGACATCAAGTACACGAAGTGCATGACCATAACTACAGAGAAATGAATAAAACTATATACCACAGCCCGGAAAGAACATAACCAAGGTGCAATCAACCATTCAACATCCCAATAATCATCTCGCTCATATTTCACTGCAAGGCCCAAACAGAACCGCATCATCTGTGCATATAACCAATGAATCACCACCCCTGGTAGCATAGAAGAGTAACACAAAGCACATATCAGAACATAAATAAGCTCAAATTTAACCGAATGGCTCACCCCTCAACACTAACAGTTCTGAGTCAGTAAATCCGACCCGATGTAGAATACATGTCCTCCTTGGGCCTACCAATGGGCCCCTAAATCAACTCTGGTCATCCCCAAATGGATAAATGGCCCTCCAAAAGTCCACAATGACTGAATCATAACGCATACTATCATCTGGCTAGCTTTAGCCACATCTTCAGAGTCTACAACCACGAAACAATCTTCTTCTGAGAATTTCCGGTCTCCAAATCCATAGAACACACGAATTACCATATCTGATCCCAACTCCACCGCCCGATTGTCTAACACATCTCTCATACATGATCATCCCACGAGGAATACTTTGATAATTCCTCCGTGCCACATAGAAAAATTGAAATATCAGTGTTTGATCAACCAGGCGAGTACCACAATACCAACGAAGCATCTGTATGTACACTCTCCTTAGGAAAATTTCAAGTATTGCTATCATTTATCTAGTCATCTAAAATCGTCCACGTTGTCTAAGAATTCATGACCTTCCCTTTAAAACTGAACCGTGACCTTGCACATGCAAATCTCAATCCCACACGGCATCGCATCTATCATGCCATCATATGAAAAGCATGAGAATCTCATAATCACTCTGAGTCGCCAGCAGATTACATACACAATCGGTTATAAACCTTCCATTTGATCTCATCTAGGAGAAATCACAATACACATTATGCTCTTCACGCCAGTAGGAAATACCCATCTCGAACCGTGGTAGAAATCATTGAGAACACTTTGGAATCCATTTGCACATAATCAAGCTATCAGAACCGAATCCCTCTAACTCAACCAAGCCACGCAAGTCACCAAAACCCAAGAGCATTGCCACAAAACACTTGTAGAAGCTCATCACATCATAAGTACCCAAAAAACCGATCATATCCATTACTGCGTTGATCCAACCTACTACCAAACTGTCCTATTTCTCCGAGTTCCTCCCGAATTACCCTCAAATTGACACTTCTCCTTGCCAGAACACCACGATCTTTATCCAAAGCTCACCACAAGAGATCCTAGAATAAAATCACACCACCCTAAGACCTATAAGTCGTTGTATTCCCTCTTGAGCACCCCAAAAGTATCACAACCGAGACACCCACTCTGAAGAGACCTTATGTGAATGTAAAGTTGTTTCCTTCAACTTCATATTACTGAAATGTATAATCCATAATGATATAGAAATATCGCGAGTCTCGACACCATCCAATGTAAATCTCAGATTCTAGCCATATACAAATCCTGAAAATTCCCAATTGCTACATATAACTCCTAAACCCATTAGAACCTTCTCGAGAGCCATTTAGTCTACTCAAATTTAAATTGCACCGCCTAGACGGGTCGAACGACCTATGCCACATTAGCACAATGACATCCAAAGAAGTAATCCACACCTCTAAGCAACCAAGCAAATCCCTACCCCATGCACACTATATCCTTCACGAATAACAACTCCATCATTCCATGATTCCCATATACCCATAAAGCGTAATAAATCATGCATCCAGAAACTTCCTTGCTTACATCATCCTCTAAACCAGCTTCTACAAGTCATAACCGATCCACAAGTATGCCTTAGACCGAAACTAACACAACACATAACCATGCAATCAACTCGTTGATAGCAGACTCCCCCACTTAGCTCAAAGCCATAGAATAAAACATATGATAACTTATAATAACCATACCCCATTACTGCCATAATACCGCAGTGAGATTCAACTAAATCTTTCATAAGCTCATGTAACACAAACCATCTAATACCTCAAGTCATCTGCAAATCTCGCATTCATCCTCGTGACGGTTAGGTCAACTATTACAACCGATCCAAACTTAAATCGCACAAATATAACCCACTGGTAGAAAAGAAAGCCTCCATGCAACATCATAAAAATCACACATCCGTAGATTACATCGCAGGTTATAACCCACCTGCTTAGCCTCAAACTGACATCTCTTTATACCTTTTCACAGCCACAACAACTACGCAATCACTTAATCTTCCTGAGTCTAAACCCATCAATAAGACATGAAAATCTATTTCGTTCCACAATTAGACAATCATGAAAAATCTTCCAATACACTCATAACTCGAGACTATACGTCACATCAAGACATAAATCAAGCACCCAATAGTCCTTTTTACATCTCACACAAACTCTTCTTGTCACTTTCAAACCATCTAAACATATCTCGCAGTCAGATCATACTCATCACGTAGCCATCCAACCACCTATCGAGCTACAAATTCCACTCATTGGGACACTACCGAACATATAAGTCCAAAAATATGTGCTTATACAACCAAAATCCCCGTGCTCAAGCTACAGTCAAAACCCGACCTCAAGTCCTCCAGACTAGCCCATCATCAGCACACAAAAATTACATCTCGCACCTCGTCCATGGAATCATAAGCCAGTGATGTAGAACTTATACCGAGCGCTCACATGTGCATACGAATGCGTGGAAGGAATTTGTTCGAGGGACATGACCGGCGCCCGACCGGGTAGCCCCCAGTCAAGCGACCTGGGTGCCTTTCCTAACCCACGTGTTACCCCATGTTTTCCTTACTCAATATTCCAAGAATTAGCCATATAATTAATTTAGAACACCTTTTTGTAAAACATACATACGTACATAATAGTTAATGAAATTACAAATTCTTTGACCAACATATGAACATAGATTTACACGAGTTCTTAACCCACATCTACTGTCTACGGAGCCTCTAAAAGTACAACAGGATAATACAGTATTTGCCGGTAACAAGGCTCCGGCTATACCTTACACAAAAATCAAAATAAAACTCCGGAAACAAAGCGGCCTGAGCCACGTAGGGCCCCGAGAGGAAAGGGGCTCACCAAAAAGCTGATGGAAGACGAAGGGGGAGCTACGATCGGTGGGCTAGAGTACCTGCTACGGATCCACCTACAATCATAACACGAATGTAGCGCCCCCGACAAAAGGGACGTCAGTACATTTGAATTGTACTGGTATGTATAACAAACTTTGCTCAAAGTAAACTCAAACCATAAACAAGTAAGTAACAGTAATAGAAACAACAATCAAATCCACAAGGAAGGAACAATCAAGCCAAACAAGTTTACAATCTCTCCTGTTTCCCCTTCCACATTTCCACATCAATAATTTCACAATTTGTTCATATTTTTATTTCCATAGTGATTTCGATCACTTTCCACCCTTATTACCTCGGCCACCCTTATTACCTCGGCCACCCTTATCACCACAACCCACACCTTATTACTTCGTGTTGCGGCGCGCAACCCGATCCCACCGAGCAATCACAATTCACAAATAATACCACAGAAATAACAATTTATATAAACAAGGATATCAACAACAAATCTCAAGGTCAACAACATCAAATCCCAATAATAACAGCGACAAATCTCAAGGAATAGCAACACGATACACAAGGGATTTCTTTTACCACCAATGCCATTTCCTTCTTATTCAATAGCCCAATGCACAATTTAGATCACAACGGTAGTTTCCCACAACCAGCCACATATAAAGTTACCACATTTGTTTCAATTGCATCGATTACAATTCCTTTTCATTATTGGTTCCACAGCTTTTACCACATAACACATTCACAATCATAACTTGGTTTATTGCCAACTACTTGAATCATCTTATCGGAAGACTTAACCAACAACATTCAAGGCACATAAATCTCATGAATTCACAATTAGTTCGCATAGGTAAACACGTATTACTAGCAAGAGTTTAACTTCACAAATAAGCCACGTAGATAAAACATACCAAATATTGAACACCAAGCAAGGTGATTTTACAAAGATCAAAGTTAGCCATACATACCTGGAGCCCAATTCCCTTTTAACTCCTATTTTCATTTCACCAAATAGTCTAGCAACGTCAATCTAGTACAGAAGTTAACACATCTGACTTAGAAATTGCAGTTCACCATTGCTACTCAAACTTATTTGGGTTATCAACCCCTTTCTTGTACAATCCTTTACTCCTACCCAATCCATCTTACTAAATTTTAGGTTTTAAAAAAAGGCATGCATGTATGATTTCAACCATTATTTTCAAGAATCAATGCATGAGACTCCCCCCCTTAGTTTAAACCTGAAACTTAATGAAAAGGGTTAGGGATTTTACCTGCAAGAATGGGGATGAAGACACACACTTTGAAATTTCCCGGCCCGGATAGTTTTGGAGAATCAAATTGATGGAGATGACTTTCTCTCTCAAGAACCCTCTCTTCCTCTCTCTTATTTTGTTCAAAAACTTGTTAAAAATGAGGGGGTTGGGGTGGTTTATTAAAAAGGGGTCGGGTATAAGTTTTTAGAAAAAATTGGGGCCGAGTCAGGTCTGCGGTCGCATTCTGCGATCGCAGACACGAAATGCGGTCCGCATGATGGACCGCAAAAAGTGTTCCAAAACCTGATCCCACTGTTCGAGTATGCGGCGGAAATGCGGTCCGCATATCAATTATGCGGTCGCATAATGGACCGCATTTTTTGCCTCAATTTTGACTGACACACTGCCTTATTCTGCGGTGGAAATGCGGTCCGCATTTTTGTTATGCGGTCGCATAATGGACCGCATCTTGACCTCAATTTTAACCAAACCACTGTTTCACTATGCGGTAGGAATGCGGTCCGCATACTAGATCAGCGACCGCATTCTGGGCCGCAGAATGGCATTTTTCTGGAAAAATTGATTCTTTTGATTTTTTAAAAGCTTAGATCAATACTAAGGGTCCGAACACATTCCTAGCACATATTCGGAGTTGACACTACAAGTTACTAGGTTTTGAGCCAAAAATTTTACGGGGCCTTACAGAATTCAAAGAGTTACCCTTCAAGATGAATCAATGTCGCACAATAAGGAAAGAAAGATAGGAAGTATATCCTAAATGTCCTGTAGCCTCTCGAAGATAGGTATGGACGTCATCATACCAATCCACAAGACTCTACTAGACACTTGCTCATGACTTGTAGAACCTATGAACCTAGATCTCCGATATCAATCTGTCACGACTCAAAATTCAACTAGTCGTGATGGCACCTAACCCAACCGACTGGGTAAGCCAATAAACAATATCCAATTCCCATCAAATTAATTAAAAAATTAAATAAAAGAAATATTTGAATATTATACATTCCCCAAGCATGTAGCCTAGACATGGTTTCTAACATGGATCACAGCCCAATAGCTCAAGTAGGTAGAGATTTCATTATTACAGATAAGATCAGGTAACTACAGAGTACCACAAGAATAACGGAGTAACAATGCACACGGTGCACGCCCACACGCCCATCACCTAGCATGTGCATCACCTTGACACCCAACACATAACATGTAATTTGGGGTTTCATACCCTCAACACCAAGTTCAGAAGTGTTACTTACCTCGAACAAGCCAAATCCAATACCCAGCATGCCAAACAATACTCCAAAAATGCCATCCCGCGTATACCGACCTTCAAACGGCTCGAAACTAGCCAAAAGCAACTCAAATATATCAAATAATACCAAAGGAAACAAACCCAACCGATAAAGGTAGAATCTTTAATCAAAATCTCAAAATGGACCAAAAAGTCAAACCCAGGCCCGCGCCTTGGAACCCGACAAAACTCACAAAATCCGACAATCCATTCAATTACGCTCCAACCATACTAGTTTCACTCAAATTCAACTCCGAATCGATGTTCAAAACTCAAAAATTCACTTTATGGAATTTTAGACAAAACCCCTCAAATTTCACTTTGAAATCATCAATCAAATGCCAAAAATGAAGATGGATTCATGAAATATAACTAAAATCAAGTATAGAACACTTACCCCAATCCATATAGTGAAAATTGCCTCCGAAAATTGCTCAACTCCGAGCTCCCCAACTCAAAATATGACCAAATGAACAAACCTTCGATATTAAGTATTTTTGCCTAGCTGTTTTATCTCGTTTTGTGGGCAAAACGATCCCAAAACTCGATTTTGATGCCTCCAATGGATTCATTGTGAAATTTTAGTTAAATTAGGCTTTTGAATCTCTCCGTTTGACCTTATAATGAAGGAGATATGTTGGTTTCATTATTTGAAAATAGTGCAGATTTTTAAATACGAATTCAGTGGCAATTTCGTAATTAATCTGAAAAATCTAGCAACACAATTCTTAGTAAAATGATTATAAACTCCTCATATGATGTCCGAATTCGACGATTTGTTTTTCTATGGCTCCGTAATTATTATACGAATATAATGCTTAATCAAAACAGAAATCGGAGCTCGTTTAATGTGGTACCATTTATGCTTGAAGAAACGACGTCAAAACATAAGAAAAACGAGCGTAACACAATCCAAACCTATCCGAAACTCACTCGAGCCCCTCGGGACCTCGTACGAACAAACCAACAAGTCCCATAACATAACACAGACCTACTCGAGGCCTCAAATCACGGATAACAACATCGAAATGACAAAACACACCTCAAATCAAACTTAATGAACTTTCGAACTTTCGACTTCCAAAAACTCGTGCCGAAACATATCAAATAAACTTGGAATGAACTCAAATTTTGCACACAAGTCCTAATATATCATGCAGAGATACTCGTGCCCTCAAACTACCGAGCGAAGTGCAAATGCTCAAAACGACTGGTCGGGTCGTTGCAGTATCCATCAGAAAAATAATAATAGTCTTGTCCAACCAACCTATCTAACATCTGATCAAATGAAGGGAAGGGGGAAGTGATCCTTTCTAGTAGCATTATTCAATTTTCGGTAGTCTATGCAAATTCTCCAACCGGTGACAATTCTACTTGAAATTAATTCATTATTTTTATTTATAACCACCATCATTCCATCCTTCGTAGGCGCACACTGTACTAGACTTACCCACTTTCTATCAGAGATGGGAAAGATAATACCTACATCTAGCCACTTGATGACTTCTTTTCTTACCACTTCCTTCATGACTGGATTCAAGTGGCATTGGCATTCCACACTTGGTTTGTGTCCATCCTCCATGAGAATTTTATGCATAGAAAATGCTGGGCTAATACCACAAATGTCATCCATGGTCCATTCAATCGCCCGCTTGTGCTCTCTAAGCAAGCAAAACAACTTTTCCTCCTGCAAAACAGACAACTCTGAAGATACAACAACAGGTAAGGTGTCATTAGTCTAAATAAGCATAATGAAGATGAGAGGGTAAGGGTTTGAGCTCTAATTTGGGAGCTTCTTTGATAGACGGCTTGGGTGGTGGCCCTGTTGGTCTATCTAGAGGCTTGAAATTGAGTTCTCTTGATGTATGCATATGCATCTAGATGATACACCATCTCCTTAACCTCATCATCCAAGTCAATGCTTTCAAACAACATAACTGCTTTCTCTAGAGAGTCATCCAGATATGCACCCACATCATTTTTTTCTTCTTCTTTTTCAACCACATATATCTTAGCTAGATCCTCATAGTGACTTGGAAGCTGAATTGCCTTGTACACATTGAAGATTACTTCTACATTATCAACCCGGAGAATCATTTTTCCTTCACGAACTTTTATCACAGCATCGGCGTGGCTAAAAGCGATCGTCCTAAGAAGATGGGGATGTGTTAATCAGCTTCATAGTCCAGTATAATGAAATTCGCTGGAAGAATAAATTGCCCAATCTATAGTAGCACATCTTCTATCACCCCCTCGGATGGACAATAGATCTATCAGAAAGCTGCATCATGACAGTGGTTGGACTTGGGCCCCCCAACCCCAATTGCCAAAAAACTAAGAGAGGCATCAAATTTTTGCTAGCCCCCAAATCACAAAGTGCCCGTCCCACATCTACTTCACCAATTCGAACAAGTATGGTGAAGCTCCCAGGATCCTTCAAATATTGGGGAAACTTTCTTTGAATTCATGATGTGCACTCTTCAGTAAGTGCCACTATTTCAAAATCCATCAATCTTCTTTTATTAGCCACAATATCCTTAATGTACTTAGCATATTTTGGAATTTCACGTAACATATCAACCAATGGGAGATTCAATTGGATTTGGCTCAGCATATCAAGAACTTTGTTGAATATTTTGTCATCACTTTTCTTCTTCAATGTTTGTGAAAAGGGAGATGGTGGCCTTCCATCTGGAGTCTTTTCACTTTCGTCAATTTCTTTCTCAGTTTCACCCACAGCTTTAGGAACTAGTTTGCCTTTAGGAGTGACTTTTTCTTTTTTTCTTTTTGGTATCTCTTCCAATTCTCTACCATTCCTCAAAGTTACAACATTACTTGAGGATCCTTCTCTGTATCACTTGGAAGGGCCCTGCAGGGCGGGTATTTTTCTAAGCAGCCAACTGCCCAATCAACCTCTCTAAATTTCAAAAATCAGTCCTTAGTTGCTGGTTGTCTGTTCGAAGCTAATGGTTGTCATTTAGAAGCTTTTTCAACATATCATTGGTGCTTTCTTATACCTATTGGGTGGATTTGGGGCTTATTATAGTTTTCTTGGGGTCTGTATTGATTCTGACTAGCCTGATTTCCACCCCATGAGAAGTTCGGGCGGTTCCTCCTGTTGGGATTATATGTATTCTCATATTATGCATTTTGGTTCACTGGACCTCTCCCTGCTGGCCCACATGATAAATAGATTCTGGATTCATTGGACATTGGTCACTCATGTGACCATCTCCATAGATTTCACAACATGGCCATCCCTTGCACCTGCTGCTTAGCTTTTTATATCTATCCCAGGCTTGACGTAAAGTCTCGCCGTCTTTTTGCTGAAACCCCAGAATTTGGCTTCTCAGTGACTTTGTTTTCTTTGTGGGAAAGAATTTAATGAGGAATTTTTGTGCTAGGTCGTCCTATGTGTGTATTGAGTTTGTTGGCTCTTTGTTCAACCATTCCTTTGCTTCCCCCCATCAGAGAAAAGGGAAGCATAGTTAGTCTGACATAGTCCTTGGAGACGTTCGGATAGTTGTGTGTATCCGTAATCACCAAAAAATATTTGTATATGCCTTTGGGGATATTCACTCGACAACCCCACAAATTGCCGTGTGGATTAAATCAGCTGCACCATGTACTGTTGCAGCTCGAAGTGCTTAGTTATGTCAGGCTTCATGATAGCGTAAGTCACGATTGCGAGACTAGGCCTTGCAGCCTCAATCACCTGTGTCTTATCATTCTCTACCATCTCGATTGGCTGTGGTTGGACTAATTTGTCCAACTCTGCAGTTCTTGCTCTTGCTTCCTCCTCCCTCCTTAACTTGTGAAAGAGTCTTTCGGGTTCAAGATCAAAAGGAGTAAGATTGTTCAAACTGTTACTTCTTCTTAGTGTTCAATGTGAACACCTGTAGAGTCAGAAAAAGTAAAACAAATTAAATCTCGAACAAAAACAAATATAAGAGCTTATTTCAGACAAGTAGTCAATTTGTAAATCCCCGACAACGCCGCCAAAAACTTGTTGGGTCCAAATGCACACACAAGTATACGCGATCGACAAGTAATAAAGTGCTAAGAAAGTACCGTTCCCACGAGGATTTATGATTCACTACTACCTAAACTATACTAGTTGCAAGTTATTTGTTCAAGAGGTCTTGAGAAAGTTGATTGTGGTTTTTACTAACTACATGACTACAAAATTAATTAGCAAATAAGAGAACAAGAATGCAAGTAGAGAAAATAAACATGTAGGAGTGAATTCAATATGATGGGGATATTTCGGGTTATGGATTAATGTCTCTCATATTGTATTTTTCCGATTGATTCAACTGTTTAACTTGATGATAGGCTATAATTACGTATTTTAGTCGCTTATTACACTCTAATTTATTGCACTTTAATTGAGTTTGAGCTTTAATCGCTAGTGTCTTGCACTAATTGTGTGTTTTATGCCTTGTAGGAGTGGTTCCGAGCTATGTAGATGTCATGGAATGAATTCAAGTGATTTAGAGCTTTGAATTATGACTAAAATCTCAAGGAATTAAGCCGGGATCATGTTCAGCGGTTAACGGATGATAGTTAGAACAAACGAAGAATCGAGTAGGCATATTGCGCACTGTCTAGTAAAATGCACATAACTTTTTGCTCAGAACTCCATTTGGGTTCTACAATATAGGGTTGGAAATATAACTCAAAGAGCTACAACTTTTGTGTTTTATGTTTTTCCAAATTCCCAACAGAAAAGGGTGAAAAGTTCGCGTCAAGTGCGCGGTCGCGCTCAGGCCGCGCTCGTCAGGCAGAATCAAAGTGGATATGTGCGGTCTGAGCGCGGTCCAAGCGCGGCCGCGCACGTCCTGTCCGGGAAAAGTATCCTTTTTTGTGTAGGAGAAGGTGGAATTTTTTGGGCCCAACCCTACTTGGTATATATACATGGAAAATGGTATTTTGAGGAGGTTGGACAGATTTGAGACACAGATTCGACCTAATGAGGTAGAGACACAATAGAAGCAAGGCAGGGAATTCTTCTACGAGTTTTTCATTCCTCTTCCTATTTTTCATTGTTGGTTATGACTTTTAGGATTGTAGTTTAACATACTATTACGAATAGCTAATTTGTTATCTAGGGTTTTGATGGAACTTTTTGAAGGATAAATTTTTGTTATGTTTTTATATAATTGAGCCGTAGTATTTTCTCTATTTGTTCAACTATATTATTCTTGTGGTTGATTGAAGGGACCTCAATTAGCTGTGCCTATTTAGTATGTATTACTCGGAAGAGAGTGCATATTTAGGTAGTTGTTGAACAACATCACTCCCGACGTATGTGAGGAATCAATAACCAAGGGTTTAAAGGTGGGATTAGGAATAACGAAACATTGGGTGCGATCTAAGTGAGTTGTAATTAAATCCAACTAGCGTAAGTCGGGAGAGTATGTCTAGTAAATTGTCGTAATTACTCGGGAGAGAATTACAACATGCAAAGCGCTCATGATCGGTAGAAAATACTTAGGCGAAATTATAGAAGACATAGTGGGAAAGATTCCGACAATTGGGGAAATCATAACTATAGACGTCCTTAATCTTTTTTCCAACCTGTAGTATCTTTAGTGTTAATTTATTATTTTAATTTGGTTGTTAGTTAGTTAAACAGAAAAATCTTAATATCTATAAGTTAGGAATTGTTCAAGCTTGTATTCTTGGTGATAGTGAACAACTGTAGCTAAG
Source organism: Nicotiana attenuata (assembly GCF_001879085.1). NCBI lineage: Eukaryota > Viridiplantae > Streptophyta > Magnoliopsida > Solanales > Solanaceae > Nicotiana > Nicotiana attenuata. The sequence continues at coordinate 581,676 of NW_017670303.1, forward strand.
CTTTAGTTCTCTGTGGGATTCGACTCCGGACTTGTAAACCGGATTATATTTTCAACGACTGCTTAGTCCTTTTCATAAGGAATAGTTGGGCATGATCAAATTTTGGCGTCGTTGCCGGGGAACTAACGGTGTAGTTGTAGCTGTATATATTGCTAGGTTTCGAGTTTGAACTTTTATTTTATTTTGTTTTTTGTATTTTTTTTATAACTATTGATTTGAGAAACATGACATCTTGGAATTATGGGAATTTAGGTGTAGATAATTCTACTATTGATTCCATACATATTGTGAAGGAAACCACCCGTGGCAAAATTTTCAAAATGTTCCTGAGAGCAAGTTATGTGCACCAACTCAATCTTGTTTGTGGAAAGTGTATGATGTGTGGTGGTAAAAATGATCACTTTTATGGTTGTGCTTATATATTTTATCATCCCCTAACCCCTAATTATGACGGTTCTACCTTTTCTTGTGAAATTAACAGGAACAAAGACCTTGGGATGCAGACCTAAAGGAGATCAAGGATATGTTAAAGTCCCTTCTAAAACAAAATAATGAAAAATAATTGCAGATAGAAAGAAAAGAGGCAACTATTCGCAAGTTGAAGACCCAATTGAGTCAAGTGGTTGGAGCTTTTAATGCTCAACAAGCCAATATTGAGGATAGTAGCCAAGAAGAGCATGGATTTGAGGTGTTAATTGGGGAGGTCAGAGTAGAACATCAACAACCTAGCCAACTACAATTTGAGGATGCCAATGTTGAAGAAGTGAGACTAGAGCCAGCCAAGGACTTTGAGGATATAAATTTTGTTGACTCTAGTATCATTGATGTTAAGGATGTTGAAAGTCCTGAAGTTCATGTGTTTGAGCGCATTGGTTCACACTCCAAGCATTTTTCCACATTATCTTTGGATGATGATATGGAAATAGAGTCATCCGAACCAATTGAAGAGCCAAGGAATGAGGAACAAGGTGCATATATTCTGGACTTCTTCTTGCCAGAAAGTCAGGATTACATACCTCATACAAAGGCCAAGGAGTGCAGAATACTATATTATTTCCTTGGGCCAGTTAGATTTGTTCCACCGCCCCATGACCATAATCATAAGCTTGAATCAAAACTTGGGGTTCAATTCATAAGCTCGAGGTGGAGGCAAAACGTGATTCACGTCGTACCGCGATGTTAAATCAAGCGCTTGTTGGGAGGCAACCCAGCTTTATTTTTTTATTTTTAATTTAGTTTATTTTATTTACTTATTTATTTTTTATTATATTATTCTTGTAGTGTCGATTTTTGATTTCTAGGAACATGGAAAGCAAAGCTATTGGAAGGATGCAACAGCAAACCAAATGGTTGGAACTAAGTGTGAGGTACTCGCACGAAGGACCAAGCTTGGGAGAAGTCTGAGTACCCCATAAGTTGTTAGTGCTTCGGCCTTTGGCTACCAGGGAGTCTCTTTTACTCTTTTATTAGTTATGGTGTGCATTGGGGACAATGCACATGTTTAAGTGTGGGGTGAGGAGATTGTCTGGGTGACTTTTCATGCTACTTTAGCTGTGTTAGTTTAATTAAATAATTTTTTTTAAAGATTGGACTTTTCCCGACGATGGATCTATTAGACAATTTTCTTGAGGGATTTAAGTCTAAAAAAAAAGACAAAAAAAAAGATTTTTCTTTTGTTAGGTAGTGTAGCAATTACCCCTTGGTTTTTCTTTGTGCCATGGTTCTTTTCCAAGGGTTTTGTTTGAACCGGGTGTAGATAGTTTTTTTTGGGAGCAGGAGACATTGTGTTGTGTTTTGAATTGAAGCAATATCTTTTGACTTTGTTATGCCTTGAGAATAGTGAGTACTTTGGTTGTGACGCTTAGGCTCAGTTTTTGACTCTTGTATAAGTACCTAAAATTGTATGGTCTTAACTTTGCTTAACAGCTTTAACTATAGTGTCTTGATGAGCCCGATCCTGAGTGAGTTATGTGCCATGTGTGTGTAAGGTTCTGTGTTATTATATGCATTGCATTTGATGTCTAGAACTTGCCCCGTGTGTTTGCAAAGCGAAATAGTAGTTTTGTTCAGTCTTGGAAGTGATATAGGCATTCTTTGTTGAGCCATATGTATATTTTACCCGCCTAATTATTATGTGTCGTAGTTAACCCCTTTGATCCTGTAATCCTGTTTCTTTGGCAACCACATTACAAGCCTTACCCAATTGTTTGAATTAACCATCTATTTGAACCTTTTAACCTCTCATGAGCACTTGAATAGTTATGAACTTTGTAAAAGTTAAAGTGAGGGGTGGTTGGTTTGGCTTTTGAGTGGAACTAATGAAATAAGGAGAAAGGTGCACTGTTTTGAACAAGTAAGAGCGACTTGCATTGAAAGAAAAATAGATGGATTGTTGTGAAAAAAAATATTCCTTGATAAGTGGTGGCTTTTGATGTAAGTGTGCTTAAAGAAGAATGGGGTAATATACATTGATGTGAAGGTGGAGTTTGGTTTGACATAAGTATGGGGTTTGAATGTTAAAGTATATGTATTAAAGTGCTTAGGGAGGTGGAGTCACTCTTATATCTAAATGCATCCTACCCGTCCCGTAGCCTACATTACAACCAAATAAAGTCTCACTTGATCCTAGACTGAATGAGCTCGATTAGTAGAGTAATACACTATGGGCAAGCCTATGGTGTATCTTTTGTGGCATATGAATGTTATTTCTGAGAGAGTGAATTCTTTCTATCTTGAGTTCCTAAGTGTTCTTAAATTTTATTGTGTGGAACTACTCTATTTTGTTGTGTGAGGGCACTTGATTCATGAAGGAAAGGTAATGTCAGTGACTTTTATGGTAGAGTAAGTGGGTGAGTTGTGAATAATGCGTGGGACTTGTGAGTCAAATCTTGAGGTGAAGATGTTACGCTTTTGTGCTTAGTCTATATTAAATATTCTTGGTATGATGAGTTAGGAGAATTGTTTAAAAGGTCATGTCTATATAAAGTGTAGTTTGATTGCTCGAGGACGAGCAATGGTTTAAGTGTGGGGTGTTGATGATAGGCTATAATTACGTATTTTAGTCGCTTATTACACTCTAATTTACTGCACTTTAATTGAGTTTGAGCTTTAATCGCTAGTGTCTTGCACTAATTGTGTGTTTTATGCCTTTGTAGGAGTGATTCCGAGCTATGTAGATGTTATGGAATGAAATCAAGTGATTTGGAGCTTTAAAGTCTGAGTAAAATCTCAAGGAATTAAGCCGAGATCGTGTTCGGGGGTCAACGGATGATAGTTAGAACAAACGAAGAATCAAGTAGGCATATTGCGCTCTGTCTAGTATTGTAGTTTTACATATTATTATGAATAGCTAATTTGTTATCTAGGGTTTTGATGGAACCTTTTGAAGGATAAATTCTTGTTATGTTTTTATATAATTGAGCCGTAGTATTTTCTCTATTTGTTCAACTATATTATTCTTGTGGTTGATTGAAGGGACCTCAATTAGTTGTGCCTATTTAGTATGTATTACTCGGGAGAGAGTGCATATTTAGGTAGTTGTTGAACAACATCACTCCTGACGTATGTGAGGAATCAATAACCAAGGGTTTAAAGGTGGGATTAGGGATAACGAAACCTTGGATACCATCTAAGTGAGCTGTAATTAAATCCAGCTAGCATAAGTCGGGAGAGTATGTCTAGTAAATTGTTGTAATTACTCCGGAGAGAATTACAACACGCAGAGCGCTCATGATCAGTAGAGAATACTTAGGCGAAATTATAGAAGACATAGCGGGAAAGATTCCGACAATTATGGAAATCATAACTCTAGACCTCCTTAATCTTTTCTCCAACCTGTAGTATCTTTAGTGTTAATTTATTATTTTAATTTGTTAGTTAGTTAGTTAAACAGAAGAATCTTAATATCTATAAGTTAGGAATTGTTCAAGCTTGTATTCTTGGTGGTAGTGAACAACTGTAGCTAAGCCTTAGTTCTCTGTGAGATTCGACTCCGGACTTGTAAACTGGATTATATTTACAACGACCGCTTAGTACTTTTTATAAGGCATAGTTGAGCGTGATCATAACTCTATGCAATTTGTTGGTTTAACAAGGTTTATTATGCTCACGAAGTTCTTTCCATGCTTCGTTCGCCTATTCAAGCCAACCTAATACTATATAACTATAGAATCAGAATTAACAAGAATGCATGTATATTTCCTGCAAAAATGACCTAGTAAGGCAACTAGAATATGTCTATCCTAATCACGAATCTATTCTCCGATGCCCGGATTCAAGAACTTACTCTACTCAATCTTATATGCAATCTATAGTTCCTACTTTCAAGTTCAACTATAAATTCGTAGGTAGTATTCTCTTGTTAGCTAGGCAATAGAATAATTAAGTGCAAGATTGAATAAGCAAATTAATATGATAATTCAAGAAAATAATTAACCGTCAAACAACAATAGTCAAGTACAACCCATAACCCTAGAATAATGAGATTCTTAGCCACTCATGTTCATGAAAATAATCAAACTATTATTTTTAAACATAAAAGCTATGAATACTAGATGAAACATGGAAGAATCAATGAATTCCATGCCCCGTTTATGTTTTTATGCCTTTGCCAACTCCAAAATTGACCAACCCCCAAATATTCACGTTTAGGGGGTATTTGTAGGTTAGGGTCGGAGTCCCCAAGTCCAAAACCAAGTAGAAAACATTTAATACATGGACTGGGAAAAGACCCGGCCTCAGAGCTTGCGAGGCCTGTCTGTGGCGCGCCCTGGAGCTCGCCTCGCCTACTCTGTCGCGAGGTGGACCTCGCCTAGATCCAGGCGTTGCCTGGAGCTAGGTCACCTGGCCCGGCGCCTGGTTTTGGGCCTTGTTCAATTTTTGTCCTTTTGTTCTCTTTTTGTGTATCTTTGACATCATTGTGTGCAACCTTCATGCGTTTCATCTTTCAATAATCCTACACATAAAAACGAAACAATTATAGCTCAAATGTTTCACAATTGATCATTAAAACACTAAAATATAAGGTAATCCATGCACTAAAAATATACATTCATAGCTAAACACCAGAGTTTTCATCTACTTTATTGGGGTAAGTAAACCTAACTCGAATTTACAATTATAATATGAATCTATAATTGATTTTATCTCTAAATCAAGAAATCTTGAAGAAGAAAAGAGAATTTTGGCTTGACCGATAAGAAAGTGTATTTTGGGGGTTTTGGAAAAACTTTTCTAAAGTAAAAAATGGAGATTTGAACCTCGATTTGGAGTTGGTTTTGGATGAAACTTGTATATATAGACTCGTATTGGAATGGGTATTCGGGATTTATGAGTTTTATTGGGTTTCGGGATGCTATCTCGAGTTAAGTTTTTGGGTTGACTTGAGTATTTCATTAAAAATTTGACCTTTAATTCCTATGGCATTATTTGATGTTATTGAGTTATTTTTGGTTAGATTCGAGCCGTTCGGAGGTGGATTCGCACGGGAAGGCATTTTTAGAGCATTGATTTGGCTTGTTTGAGGTAAGTGTCTTGCATAGCTTTGTTGACGGAATTTTGCCTAATAAATGATATTGTTTTCTACATTGGGGGGGGGGGGGGGGGATGATGCATATGTGAGGTGACGAGCGTATATGCATGTGTCAGGGCTATCCATGCTCGAGGTAAATTATATGCTTCTTTGTGCCTTGTTGAACTTTGTGACCTTTTCACCTATGATTTATTTACTTCTATGACTAAATGAGTTAATTTATCCATGCTAGAAATGTTGTTAAAACATATGACATCTTAAAGAAATTTAATAAGCTATTTTTTTTAGATTGTCGACATACTTAACTTGACCATACAAATTCTTATATTATGAACACACATATGTACCTATTATTTTATGTTACATGAGCTTCTTTATCCATAATAAGAGACTATGAATAGGGCCTTAGGGCAATGTTTGGTACGATGGTATTTTCGTGTTGTTTGAAATAAGATTGGAACGTGAGTTGTTTCCGTGTGGAGAGGATGGCAGTTGGACCTTACATTATGGTTACTCGTTCCTTAGACACATACATGTACTCTACCTTGGTCTATATTTATGTTTTCTATCTTTGTATTACTTTCATGTCTATGTTTCCTTACTTAGTTTACCTCTATGTTTCCTATTTGTTCTGTTACTATAGACCTATGTCCTTACCCTATTTGTTACCATTACATCTATGCTTTTTACTTGATTTATTATTGTTACATGTACTTACCTATTTCATATTTTTACTTGTTACGTGCTTTTATTTGCCTTTACTCATTACTAGACTTTATCTGTTACATACCTTTACTTACCACATGCCTTCACTTACTACATGCCTTCACTTACTATATGCCCTTACTTGCTACATGCACATACTTGTTACATGATCTCATTTATGAAATGCCTCTACTTGATACCTATTTTTACTTTCCAAACACCTTTACTCGTTTCATGTCATACTCTTCTATGCTTAGTCAGATTGGGTGACTATTAGATTGATTGTGTGTTTATACTTTGTGGAAGGTTTGTTATTATATATGGGAGAATATCTCTTAGGTACTGGTTTGCTCATCTTACATTGTTTGAGTATGTATTTCCTACTTAAATTTCGCATGTTCATTTTCTTGGTGTTATGTTGTGAACTTTTTCGTGCTTGGTTGTTGTTAAATAATTTCATATGAATTTATATATATATATATATATATATATATATATATTCGAATCGGGTTGCACGCCGCAACGGTATATATATTTGGATCGGGTTGCACGCTGCAATGGCATTATTTATATACGATCGGTTGCAAGCCATAATATATATATATATATATATTGGATTGTAGGCCACAACAGTATTTATTTGTAGGCCACAACAGTATTTATTAATATTGGTACTAGGTTGCACGCTACAATGGTATTTGTTAGTGATGTTTGGTTATGATCCTTGCGCGTACTTCATGATTTTTGTTTCCTTCGTAGAAATGGTTCATAAGGTTATGTCTTGCTTTCCATGTCTGTTAACTTGCTCATTAGTTCTCAAGTTGATTCTCTTACTATTACTCGTCATGTCTCTTGCCTTGTTTTCCTGCTTATTATCCGCACATGTAAATACTAAGTGAGTATCTTTTGATCTAAAACCTCATCACTACGTCACCAAGGTTAGTCAAGATACTTATTGAGTACATGAGTTCGGTTGTACTCATACTACACTTCTGCACCTTGCGTGTAGATCTTGTATTGAGTAATTGTAGAGGACGAAACCTTGCATTGAAGATGTACCTACGTTTCGGGTATAAGCTACCACTTGTTATTGGTAGTTTTGGATTGTACTTCTGTTTAGGTATCTTCAAATAGATATTATATTTATTTTTATACCAGTTTTGTAAATCTGAATCTTACTAGCTCATAACTTGTTCTACCAATCCTTGAAATGTTTTATAGAATTCAGTTATTTTTATTCATCGTTATTAATGATCTTTCACTTGAAGTACATTATTCTATGTTTGGCTTACCTAGCACTGGGGTTAGGTACTATCGCGACTAGGTGGATTTTGGGTCATGACAAGTTGGTATCAGAGCTCTAGGTTCGTAGGTTCTACGAGTCATGAGCAAGTGTCTAGTAGAGTCATGCGGATTGGTATGATGACGTCCATACCTATCTTCGAGAGGCTACATGGCATGTATGAAACTTCCCTTACAATGACAATTGGAGTTTCTTCATCAGTCTTCTACCATGGATTCCATTTTGTACACCGCATCCTACCACATCTCCCCTTGAGCTTTCAAGTAGAATGCAGGCTTTGATAGTAGATGGACATAATCCTCAAGCAAAGACAATCTATTCAAAACATGATTGTCTTCAATAAGACCTACGGTACAGGCTTCTTTCAGTTCACATTGAATTGGGATTGCTTTGCGAAGTTCATTCATCACAGGCTTGCCATAGGAGAATTTGCTAAGAACGCCAGATTTAATCCCTGTTGTATTATGGATTGCTTCACTTCAGACTTCTTCCACTTAATAATTGGTTCACCATGTAATACTCGACAGGTTTTATAAGGACGTGAAGTAGGGTTTGCATGGGAGCATTTAATGTATTTGGTTGTAGTAATTGCACGTACTTTGGGATTGGATTAGGGTTTGTAATGGGTGTTTGGGACTATGGGGGTGAAGAAGACAACTGTCCAACCTTTGGAGGAGGCTGGCCAGTGGCCGGCGAGGCCATGTGAGGAGCGTTGTTTAGGTGTCAAGTTTAGGGTTTTCATGAGAGAGAAGAAGTCTTTCTTATTGAGCAATTCACATATATTACTTTACAGATTAACGTATCTTGCTGCAACTTTTGCAAACCTTTTGTGTTTCCATGATCAAATTGATTGTCTGACTATGTGATAATTTATATTTATGATTTAGGAGCATGCCTAGGGTTACGACTTGTTGTTTTGGCATAAAGGATTATTTTTTCCATATTAAGCTTTATTATAAATCAGTATTCATACACTTGTCTTATTTGCTCCATGACTTGATGGTTTCAATGGATTAAATAACCCATGTTAAATAATATGATTGAACTTATATATGCTTAAATAGCTATTGATTCGTTGTGTTAAATTGAATTACATAGTTATCCATAGTCATCCTTTAGCCATATGAGCTTTTATCCGCATTCTTATTATTATGTCTGATGCCCATTTATTATATCGTTTTCATCCACGTATGCCTGAGTGAAGAGTTGTTATTGAGGAAAGTCGTTGATTTTGGCACTATGGGCAATTGAGCAGATATTGATTGTTGGTTATTGATCATTATTATAAAATAATCAACACTTGGATATGGATTCATCCCTCCGGAGTCAGATGATTACCTATGTTACCTTGGGCCCTATGAGCGTAGGCATCCATGATCTTTTGGTGCTTGTTAGACAAATGGCATGTGTCATGCACATAGATTTGTGCAGTAAGTTTTTGAGAATATTTGATCTCTGACTCATGAAGTGGATTTATCCCAGTATTGTTGACATGCATCATGGATTATTCGACGACTGTGATTTTGATAGCTTATTTAATCTCAATTATATGTAAAGCATGCCTAATTTCTGTATGAAATGTGTTTGAGATTTCATACTCGTTTGATGATACCATGCCTTCTCTAATATTTGATTTACACTTTCATCTGATTATTGGACTATTAGAGTTGATGTCGACCCTTAGCCACTGCTTCTTCGAGGCTAGACATGATACTTACTAAGTACCATACTTTGTACTCATACTACACTTTTGAACATTTTTGTGCAGGTTTAAGGTTGGTATTAGTGGCATCCATACGACCAAGTTAGAGGCTTTGTGAAGACTTTATGGTGAGCTCCTTCCATTGCCCGATTTGCAGCACATGGAGTCCCCATCCCTAACTATCGACTATGACTATCAATCTCTTCCAGACAGACACTGTTATTCAATAGATTCTACATACTCTTGTTAGACGCTTGTGACATCTGGGTTTTGGGCTGTATAGACAGTTTTGGTCGTGTAGACCCTATCTCAAATAGTTTATCTATGTAATCAGTTTGATGTTATTACCGTTTGTTATCTTATTATGGAATACAGTACATACTTGATTAATTTGCTTTGGAATTGTGATTGTTATTATGTTGGATTGCCTAGCAAGCGCTTCGGTGCAATCACAACCTTTGGTGGGATTTCGAGTCGTGATAAGTTATTATCGGAGCACTAGGTTCTAAGGGATCTCACAAATCAGTTATGGATTGGTGCAGAGACATCAGTATCTCTCTGTAAGAGGCTTTAAGGCTTTGGGAAACTTCCTTTTCTTAATTCCTAATTGTCTATTAATTATTATCTTGAGTGTAAATCTTTCTTTTCTACTCTCTCACAAATGGTGAGAACTCATGCTTCAGGAGCAGCGCATGATGTAGGGGTTTTACCGTCGGTTATAGCCGGGAGATGCAGAGGCTGGGGTAAGGCAAGAGCTCCTGCTAGGGGACGTACTGTTACAGCTAAAGGTGGACCATCCACCCGGGCCCGTGGCCATGCGAAACAGTTGCAGCAGACCCATCTATGGATCAGGTAGAGGAGCAGATTGTAGATGAGCATGTTGAGGCTCCAGTGCACACCCAGCAGCCAAAGGGTTTTGTTGCAGCACCCCGTGTTTCAGAAGGCTATGGCCAAGATGGTTAGTTTCATTGATGCGTTGACTCAAGATAGAGTAGTTGCAGTAGCCCCAGCCACCTCAGGTCGGAGGGGAGCTCAGACCCCTATCACTAGCACACTAGAGCAGCTACACCTGAGACCTTGCATGCCACGTCTGTTGATGAGTAGAAGAGGTTAGAGAGATCTCAGAGGTTGTTTCCTCCACACATTGAGAGCAGTTCTCCATAGGATGCTTAGGACTTTCTAGAGGGATATATATGATTTGCAATTTGGGCTTGGTAGAGTCTAATGTAGTGGACTTCACTATATTCTAATTTGGATGAGCTACTAGGAGATGGTGGCAGACTTATGAGCTGAGCAAGCCAACTAGTTTAACTCTTCTTATATGAACTCAATTTTTACACCTATTTCTTGAGAGGTAATTTCCACTGACAAGGAGGGATGAGTTAGAGGCCAGTTCGAGCAACTTCAGTAGGATCGTATATTAGTGACTGAGTATGAGGCAAGATTCATAGAGTTGCTAGTCATGTAGCTGTCTCGATCCCCATCGAGGTAGAGAAAGTGAGGCGTTTTATTGAGGGCTTGACCTATGGTATCAGCATTACCATGGCTCGAGAATCTGAGATGGGGACTACTTTTCATCAAGTAATAGAGATAGCTCGGGGGATCGAATGTGTTCGTAGCCAGGGTAGAGAAGTCATGATGAAGGACAAGAGGCCTCGTCATTTTGGCGATTTCAATGGTACCTCATCTGGAGGTAAAGGTCATACCAATAGGGGCCATCATGGTAGGCTAGCTCAGTTTACACAACACCGGGCCCGCAGGGCAATGTCTTGGTCATCTTTTAGTTCCCTAGTTTTGTCATCCTTCAGTGTTCTTGCAGCGAGCTCATATCGGGCTCCGTTTGTTCATGGTTCCTCTAGTAGGTATTCACGTTCTTAGGGGTATTTCTAGCTTCAACACCAATTGTCGGCTAAAGGTTGTTTCACGTGCGGAGAGTTTAGGTGTGTGAGGAAGTATTGCTCTAGACTTAGTAAAGGCACAGCTCATCAGGGTTCTCAGTCCGTAGCTCCTGTACCAATTGCATCACCCCCTGCCCAGACAGTTATAGGGGAAGAGTACACAGTGAGAAGACGCCCTAGAGGGGGAGGCCAGGTCGGTGGTAGCAAGACCAGTACGATCAGGCATGACGCTATGCTTTTCCAGGTAAATTCGAGGCGATAGCTTCTGATGCAGTGATCACAGGTATAGTTTCGGTGTGTCATAGAGATGCTTCTACGTTATTGATTCGGAGTCTACTTACTCTTATGCGTTATCATATTTTGCTCCTTATTTGGATATGCCTCGTGGTTCTCTTGATATACCTGTACATGTGTCTATACATGTTGGTGATTTGATTGTGGTGGATCATGTATATCGGTCTTGTGTGGTTACTATTGTGGCTTATAAAACTAGTATTGACTTATTATTGCTTAGTATGGTGGAAATTGATGTGATGTTGGGTATATATTAATTATCTTAGTACCATGTTATTCTTTATTGTCACGCTGAGACTGTGATGTTGGATATGTCGAGGTTTCCAAGATTGGAATGGAGGGGTTCTCTTGGTCACACTCCTAGTAGAATGATTTCTTTTCCAAAGGCTCAACGGATTGTTGAGAAGGGTGTTCGACGTACCTAGTTTTTTTGTTAGGGATGTTAGTGCTAATACTCGGACTGTTAAGTCAGTTCCAGCAGTTAGAGAGTTTCTGGATGTGTTTCCTACAAACTACCGGGCATGCCACCTGATAGAGATATTGATTTTGGTGCCGGACACGCAGCCTATATCTATTCCACCACATCACATGGCTCTAGAAAATTTGAAGGAATTGAAAGAGCAGTTGCAAGAGTTGATGGATAAGGGGTTCATCGGGCCTTTTTTGTCACCTTGGGGTGCACCAATGTCGTTTGTAAAGAAGAAAGATGGTTTCATGCGAATGTGTATTGATCAAAGGCAATTGAACAAGGTCACCATCAAGAACAAATATCCATTGCCACGAATTGATGATTTGTTTGATCAACTTCATGGTGCCAATATGTTCTTAAAAATTTACTTGAGATTCCGGATATCACAAGTTGAAGATTAGACATCCCTAATACGGCTTTCAGGACTCGTTATGGGCATTATGAGTTTTTGGTGATGGCTTTTGGTTTGATTAATGCCCGAGCAGCTTTCATGCATTTGATAAAAAGTGTATTCTAGCCTTATTTGGATTCTTTGTCATTGTGTTTGATGATGATATCTTGGTATATTCCCGTAGTGCTCGGGAGAATGAGCAACATTTGAGGATTGTGCATCAGATTTTGAGGGAGACGAAGTTGTATGCTAAGTTTTATAAGTGTGAGTTTAGGTCGGACTTAGTGGCGTTCTTAGGCCACATGGTATCTAATGATGGGACCAAGGTGGATACGAAGAAGATTGAGGCAGTTCAGAGTTGCCCCAGACCTTCTACCACCATAAAGATCAGGAGCTTCTTGGTCGTAGCTAGTTACTACTGTCACTTTGTAGAGAGATTTTTGTCTATTGCAGCTCCATTGACCAAGTTAAGTAAGAAGGGCACTCCGTTCAAATGATCTGAAGAGTGTGAGGAGAGATTTCAGAAGCTCAAGACTGCTTTGAATACGGCTTCAATTTGTGTACTGCACTCAGCTTCGAGGATGTACACTATCTATTGTGATTCTTCGTGTATTGGCCTTGGATGTGTGTTGATGCAAGATGGTAGGGTGATTGCCTATGCGTTGCGCCAGTTAAACCCTGATGAAAAGATCTATCCGGTACATGATTTGGAGTTAGCAGCTATTCAAGATCTAGAGGCACTACTTATATGGTGTTTTGTGAGGTTTACATTGGTCATCGGAATCTTCAGCATTTGTTAAAGCAAAAGGATCTAAATTTGAGGCAGTGGAGGTGGTTGGAGTTGTTGAATGATTATGATATTACAATCTTGTATCACCCCGACAAGGCAAACGTGGTAGCGGATGCTTTGGATAGGAAGGTGGAGATTATGGGGAGTTTAGCATTTATTCCAGCTGTAGAGAGGCCTTTAGCTACGGAGGTTCAGGCATTGTCCAATATATTGTGAGATTTGATATTTTAGAGCCGAGCAAAGTCCTTGCTTGTGTTGTTTCACAATCCTCCTTGTTTGAGCATATTAAGGCTCGTCAGTATGATGATCCACATTTGCTTCTTCTTAAGGACACGGTGATGTGAGGTGGTTCTAAAGAGATGGCTATTGGTGATGATGGTGTATTGTGACTTCATGGTCAGATTTGTGTTCCTAATATAGATGGGTTGAGAGAGTTGTTTCTTGAGGAGGCTCATAGTTTGCAATATTCAATTCATCAGGTGCTACAAAAATGTACCGTGATTTGAAGCAGCATTACTGGTGGCGGGGGATGAAGAAAGACATTGTTGGGCTTGTATCGCGATGTTTGAATTGTTAGCAAGTCAAGTATGAGCATCAGAGACCAGGTGATTTTCTTCAGAGGTTAGAGATATCGGAGTGGAAGTTGGAGCGCATTACTAAGGATTTTGTGGTAAGGTTGCCACAAACTTTGAGAATATTTGACGTTGTTTGGGTCATTATGGACAGATTGACCAAGTCTGCTCATTGCATTCAGGTCATGACTTTCTACACTTCAGAGAAGTTGGCGCAAGTCTAATCAGAGAGATTGTACGCTTGCATGGTGTGCCCATTTTTATCATTTCCGATCGTGCCACTCAGTTTACATCGCCCTTTTGGAGAGCTATTCAGCGTGAGTTGGACATGTAGGCTGATCTGAGCACTAAATTTTACCCTCAGACAGATGGATAGTCCGAGCGGACCATCAGATTTTGGAGGATATGTTGAGGGCATGTGTTGTTAATTTCGAAGGCCAGTGGGATCAGTTTCTACCATTAGTGGAGTTTGAATACAATAATAGCTATCAGTCTAGTATCCAAATGGCTCTATAAGAGGCCTCATATGGGAGGCTATGTTGTTCTTCGGTTGGTTCGAGCCTGGTAAGGCTAGGTTGTTGGGGGAAAATTTGGTTCATGATTCTTTGGAGAAGGTGAAATTGATTCAGGAGCATCTTCTACCATGCAGTCCAGACAAAAGAGTTATGCTGACAGGAAGGTTCATGATGTTTCTTTCATGGAGAGTGAGAAGGTTTTTCTTCGAGTTTCACCTACGAAGGGCGTGATAAGAATTGGGAGGAAGAGAAAGTTAATTCCACGGTATATTGGGTTATTTGAGGTGTTAGAGAGGGTTGGTGAGGTGGCTTAAATACTTGCTTTGCCACCCAGCTTGTTGGGAGTTCATTCGGTGTTTCATGTTTCTATGCTCCAGAAGTATCATGAGGATTAGCCACATGTATTGGATTTTAGCTCGGTGCACTTGGATAAGAACTTGACTTATGAGGAAAACTTGACAGTTATTTTAGATAGGCAAGTTCAGAGGTTATGGCCTAAAGATATTGCATCAGTAAAGGTCCAGTAGAAAGGTCAACCGGTTGGAGGAGGTGATTAGAGAGACAGAGTATGATATGCGGAGCGGATATCCTCATCTTTTTTGCATCCAAGTATGATTCTATGAAGACGAACATTTGTTGTAGAGGGTGAGCATTTAAAGATCCGGCCAGTTATTTTGTGTATTTGAGCCATGTTACCCTATTTGATGCTTTATGTATGCTTATTTGTTATTTTGTGACTTATCGGAATGATCGGGTTTGGTTCTGGAAGGTTTGGGAGTGAATTGGAATACTTAGTTCCATTGTTGGAAGCTTAAGTTGCAAGAGTTAGCCAATATTTAACTTTTTAAGTAGATGACCTCGAAATGATGATTTGATTATCCCAATAGGTTTGTATTGTGATTTTTGACTTGGGCGTATGTTTAGGTTTGGATTCGGAGTTTCTAGGAGATTCTAGTTCTTTTTGCAGAAAGTTGGAAACACGAAGGGTTGGAAAGTTCATAAGGTTGATGGGGTGTTGACTTTGATGTTATCGGGGTCCGGTTGGTGTTTCAAGGCTTCGGATAGGTTAATTTAGTTAATTAGAACTTTTGTGCAATGTTTGGTTGAAATCCGGAATGTTTAGGCATGATTTGGTCGAGTTTGGCGAAGTTAGAAAGTTTAGAAGTTAAGAGAAGGATTTCGGCCGTCGATTCTTGATTTTGATGTTGGTTGTGGTGTTTTGAGAATTTAGACAAGTATATATAAGGTATAATTACTTGTTGGCATGATTGGACGGGGTCCGGGGGCTCGGGTGTGTTTCGGGGTGGTTTAGACCATTTCCTTGAGTTTTTGAATATCAGATTTTTGCTAGTTTCTGGTGTTCATTGCATTCACGGGGGTAGTACCGCGTTTACGGTGAAGGATTTTGGGGTTGGGGCCTGTTGTGCTTCGCATTCGCAAAGAAGAAGATGAGGCTGGTTGAAGAACCTTCGTGTTCGTGAAGGAGAGGGCCACGTACGCAAAGAGGAAAGGCTGAAGGCCTTCGCGATTGCGAGATTCCTATTGTGTTCTCCAAGGAGGTTTTTTTGGAAGATGCGAATTTGTGCCTCGCGAAACCGAGGCTATGACTGCGTGCGCGAAGGATATCAATGGGTAGAGCACTTAAGTGTTATATTTCGGGATTTTACCCATTCTCTCATATTTTGAACCCTACACTTCAAAAGTTTGAGATTTTGAAGAGCAATTTCACTACTACTTTGGAGGAAGCAATTTTTACTTGCATTTGGCTTTATATCTTGAATCAACATGGATTTCTACACCTAAAACTTGGGTTTTTAAGTGAAATTTGGGATTTTTGTCTACGACTTAAGATGATGTATTTTTATGATTTGATGGTCGATGTGGACTTAGTTTTGAAATCGAATCGCATATTTGGACTCATGGGGTTACGGATAGTCAGAATCTACCCCTTGATTCGGATTTTGGCAATGTGGTGCGGGTTAACGTTTGTTGACTTTTGAAAATTTGATCAAAGATCGAAACTTTATTGTTTGGAATTGATTCTAATGGCTTTATTTGATATTATTAAGCTGTTTTTTACTAGATTCGAGTCGTTTGGAGTTGAATTTGGGCAATTAGGCAATTGTTTCTTGATTTTAGCTTACAGGGCGGAGGTAATTCTCTATCTATCCTTGTAAGAGGGAATATTCTCCCCATAGGTGACTTAATTGCTACTTGATTCATGATTTAGGAGTCACGTATATGTGAGGTAACGAGCATATATAAGGTATTTTTTTACTAGAATTATGCTTTGTTGATCGCTATCCCTATCTATCTACTATGTTTATCTATCTCTTCCAGACAAACAGTGTTATTCTGTAGATTTACATACTCTTGTTAGATGCTTATGATGGTTGTTACATTCGTATTTGGGATGTATAGACAGTTGTGGTCGTGTAGACCCTGTCTTAGATAGTTTATCTATGTTATCAGTTTGATATTATTACTGCTTCTTATCTTATTATGGAATACAGTAAAGACTTGATTAGCCTTCTTTGGAATTGTGATTTTTATTATGTTGGCTTACCTAGTGAGCGAATTACGCGATATAACGAACTTTGGTGGGATTTCGAATAGTGAAATTGAAGATGTTTTGCAAGCTATCATTTTGTTCATGGTAGGTTAGGACTTTTAATTCTGCTTATGTGTATTCCAAAGAGATGATGTAATCCTTTTTTATATCAATATTGTATTCCTATTCTTAATCGCTCATGATTTGTACTTTCAGTAATTGGGATAGTTGTATTGGTATCAACAATCTTGTTTATTATTTATTTGATGGCTCCCTGTTCGAGTTGTGTTATATGATAGTTGGCTTACCTAGCAGGTTGGGTTAGGTGCCATCACGACTTGGTATTATTTTTGGGTCGTGACACTTCCTCTCACTTTATTGGTCATGCTTATGGACTGAACAAGTTATGGAAAGATAGTACCTTTGACAAATACTCGTCACTTCTTCGTTGGGGTTAGACTTTGATACTTACTAAATACACCTTGTCTTTTGTATTGATACTATATTTCTGCATATTTTTATGCAGATCCTAGTATTGGTCATAGCAACATTCAAGAGGGTGCCTAGGAGCTTGTTTTGGAGACTTCCTAGTGAGCTGTTGTATTTGGATTCGCAGCCTATGGAGTCCACTCCTATTTATTCTACTATTTTCTTGATCAGCTAGTATTTTTGTACTTCGAGACTATGTTGTACTACATTTAGTGGGTCCTAACTTGTACTAATGGGTTTTGAGGTTGATGTAGTTATTTCTACACCTAATATTAATTTCAGACTTATTCATGTTCTGCCATATTATGTCAATTGATTGCCCCTTATTTTGTCTTTATATGGTTGATTATGTATGTTGGTTCGCCTAGTAGGTTAGGTTAGGTGGTATCACAATTTTATGGAATTTTGGGTCATGACACTTGCAGGTCTCAAATATCATACAAACTTATATGAAGTCTCAAATAGAGGTGCAGGATGTTATAAGTTAAAACGACAGGTTGGGGTCGTTACACATAGACGTACATTGGGTTGTATTATGTAAATGTTTGAGGGATATCATATGCCAGTCTTAGATGAAATTGCATTTCTGTTACATATAAAGGCGGGTGACCTATTTGTTATGATATATGCTTTAATTGGTATGCAATTTGAAAGGAAAAATACATAAGTTGGCGCCTGAACTATGGACCAATTTTTTTTAAATACTTTTTGTGAGAGAAAATAATATTACATACTCAACCTTTCTAAAGTATATCTAATACACACCACTTTAATATTTGACCATTTTCTCAACAAGTTTATACTACGCGTCAATAAGATTTTGATAGGTGTCACAAATTTAACACTTAAAAAGATACTCCATATTCTTCATTTTTCCAAACCAACAACATAAATCCCAGCAAAATAGTTCTAATTGTAAGGTGAGAGTATCTCAAATCTAAAAGATCAGTTGCACTTAAAATATATATATTAAAAAAAAAAAGAAGGTGCTTCAATGGAGGAAAGTGGCGTGTGGTGGTATTGATGAGCAAGATGATGAAGGGAGAGAGGGTGCTGAACAAATAAAGTTTTGGAGAAAACAAGGAAGAAAAAAGAAGATAGAGAGAAGAGGAAAGGTGGGGAAGATGAGGGAATTATTGACACGTGAAATTAAATAACCATTTAGACAGTATTTTACTCGGTAGACATGCTTCTGTCTTGGTGTTTTTCACATGCTGGGTTCTGGTCAAAGAAATGTGTATTAGACACACTTTTGAAAGATTAAGAGGTCGTTTGGTAGCTGGTTAGAAGAAAGGTTATTCATGTATAAGGGTAACATAACTTATACCATGTTTGGTAGGCAATAGTTATTTTGTATAAAATTCTACATAACTAATACCATGTTTGGTTGACATTTTTCAATTATGCATAAATAATACATGTATAAGTTATGAGTCAATCTGTGTATTATTTTATGCGGGGTAGAAGATGGAATAACTAATACATGTATTAGTAATACATGGATAAAATACTGAAATGACAAATTTACCCCGATCACTTTACACATAAGGCTTCCTTATTTCTCTGCCAACCCGTCAACAGGTTTCACTTGCTTTCACTTGCCAACTATATACCTTGTCTTCTCTCATTTTTAAAGAACAAACTAGCAAAAGCAAACTGGAGAAGCCACTAGAAAATGGAAATACCAAAACTAAGAAGTGAAAATCAAATATGTCTAAACTTCACATAGTTCAATAGTATGACGAAGAAGTGAAAGTAACACCCAAAGTTCCTAACTAAATTGTTTCCTACATAAATGGAAAGAGAGAAAAAACAATGCAAAAGAAGGTCAGGGGTATAGTTGTACACAAGCATTTTACTTTAAAATTTATATAATGTATATCAATTTCTAATACAACAAACCAAACATTCAAAAAAATAATCTCTGCATAACTAATACCTGCATAACTAATCCCTGCATTACTTATCCCTGCATAACTAATCCCTGCATAACTAATACATGTATAACTAATACCTGCATAACTCTAACCGGCAACCAAACGACCCCTAAGTGTATAATATTATTTTTGCCTACAAAAAATGTAATACATGGTTTTGGTCCATAGTTCAGGTGCCAACTTCTGTATTTGGCTTAATTGAAATGTTGAGTTTACTGGTTCAGATGGGTTGTATGGGAACTTTTCAACCATCTTAGCTTGAAAAGTTCTCAAACCTCTTAGGGTAAACTTTCTTCGTTTTTACAGTTGGTATACGTATGATAACGTAATATCCAAAATTAAGGTGTCCGCAATGAAAAGTTTTCGATTTTTCATTGCTACTTGCGAAAACTGATGACGACCTTAGCACCAAAATAAAAGCTTTTTCCAATGGAGATAAAACGCCAATTCAAACTAAACATAGCATTGCAAGAAAGGGAGGAAGAAAAAACAGGTAACGATTTCAAATGAAAATGTTTTACAAATTAAAAAAAAATCCAATGGAGAGAAATTGAGTCAATTCAAACTAAATATAGCATTACAGATAAGGAAAAAGACAGAATTACCCACTTGTGAGAGTGAATAGAAAGAAAGCACTATCTATATGGCTATTGCTAAAGTTGCAACATAAAGAAATAGTATGTTGAAGAAGAATGTTTTGCCATAACTCAAACTTGCTATTTACCCAAAAAAGAAAAGAAAAAGGCAAACAAGCTATTTACCCAAAAAGAAAAAAGTGTTAAATTCGTCTGGTTAAAACTATGTTGGAAAATATTTGGTGCTAATTATCAAATTCAAGTTGAAGATTGTACCTCCTCTAAATATTTATGAATTTGTGTAGCTTTTTCTCTTGGAATTGATGTCAAGCTATCCTTGTAAACTATAACTCTGAGACTTTTAGGAAAACCATGAAAACTGAATTCCTTGATTTCATTAGATTTAAGATTATAGGACATCAAACATCCACTTCTACTCTGATAAATCATCAAATAACCCTTCCAAACAGCTAATGGAGATTCAATAAGAAGACCTCTTATTGTGTATTTCTTTATCCAGGACTCGTATACATTGTAATCATGCATTATCCATATGTTCATCAGATCTTTTTCCATAGGAATCACAGGCTCTGGATAGGGGTAATAAATCAAGGTTAGAGAATCATGTAATAAAACGAGTCTAAAGAACGGTCCATCGATTAAATGACAAGTTTCAGGAATTTTCATACTGCGAAAGATCTCGGTGCTCATGTCGAAACAAAGAATTACGTATGCGTCCATATCTAGAGATGCAATCCAGTGACAAGATTTCTTGTAAAACATCTCAGACCAATCGACACAACAAAACTCGGTCAACTGTTGACCTACTGCATGATCTAATTCTCTTCAGTAATCAATACTCAATTCATAGATTTCAACTTTTCTCTCTATTTCATCTGGATAATCGTCTTGATCTACCATGTAAATTACCGAAATTCTAATAATCTTGTAGTCATTGGAAACAGAGTCAAAGCCAAACCCAACACATTGAACGTTACGATAGAGATGTTGTGGACAACCAAAAGGTCTGGGTGGGAGAACTCTATAATATCTTGTCGATGGATTAAATTAGATGGTTGTTTTGGAATCCATCAAAGCAATCAACCCATGGCAAGGACCGATGAGTTGATCGTGATCAAAATTACAAGTAGAGGTCAAATGAGTCACATCTAGATCTTCAAAAATTGGGTTAAGATAATCATCATCATTGCCTGAAAGAAAAGACAATATAGTTTTATATCTATAGTTTTCTTGTCTGAAGCAACGTTTCAAGAGAATGAATTCATCTTTGGAAGTTGTTGTACGATAGAGATAAAGATTGACGAAAATGGAGGATTGTATGAGAGTGTAAAAAGTTTTTGAGACACCTTTCAATCTCATGAGAGATTTCACTGAAAGTCTCAAAAGTATATAAATTACCACATCCTCGGGCATCTTCTTCATAATTCCATCCGCCATATATTTATTTTACACGTTAGAGATAGACTATTCTATGTGTTGGTTCTAATAATTGATCGTACAAAACTTCACTGAATACAAACCTTAGAAAATTGAGAAGGTGGTGTCGTTTGACCTTGTGAGCACAAAACCTATTGGGAAGACCTTAATTGCGGAAACACACGTCGTCATAAATATGCCAGGCCATGTGGAAACCGGGAAAAAGATCCAGTCAAGTATTATTGGGTAAAATTCAAAATAGCCAGATTTACAGCTGGTCGTTCAAAAATAGCCCAGTTTTAAAAGTAATCGAAATTTAGCCACTTTTCATGTAAAGATAAATCTGAGCGAAAACACTGTTCAAAACCCGGAAAAATACGCCAGTATATTATGCTGGAGTTCCAGCATAAGTATACTTAAACTCCAGCATATTATACTGGAGTTCCAGGATAAGTATGCTGGAACTCCAGCATAATATGATGGAGTTCCAGCATAAGTACACTAGAACTCCAGCATAATATACTGGAGTTCCAGCAAGTATACCGGTCCAGCATAATATACTGGAGTTTGGAGCACCGGTGCTCCAGTCTCCAGTATATTATACTGGAGCCAACAAAGTATACCAGTACAACATAATATGATGGAGTTCATACACAAGTGCACCGAACTCCAGTATATTATGCTGGACCGGTCTCTGTTGCAGCAAAATAGTGGCTATTTTTCATTGACTTGGTAAACGCTGGCTATTTTTAAATGACCAGTCCGAAAACTGGCTATACCGTTCTATTTTGACAGTATTATTGCCTCAAGTAATATTACCGTGGATTGTTGCAATCAAAATTAAAGAGTCAATTTCATGTTATCCCTTAACTTTTAAGGATTGGGAAAGGCTACCCCTCTAATCTTTTGAACGGATAAAAGGAACCCCCTTGAGTAATATTTTCTGGTGAGACAGAGAATTTATTTACAAAAATGTATCATTGTCTTTTTTCTTTTTTCGTAAAGGTTTTTTTTCCTAATACAAAGTCGTCAATATTGATAATAGACCTATATATGCTGTTGGTTTGTTGGTTCCTGTTAGCTAGAACTTTGGATAACTATATGAATTTGGGACGGAGGATCGGAGTATATAGTGTTTTTGGCATTACTGTCACTTTTGTAATTTGTTAGAGAAATTGCAATTCGTTGTTTAAAGATATTGAAGAAAATTTTTAGGGGTTGTGACCAATTAGCTTGTAAAAATTGAAATATTTGATGTGTGCTATTCTTTCTATTCCTTTTGATTCATGTAAACTATTAAACAAAATAACAAATCTAACTGAAAGTTAAATAATAAAATCAAATATTTTCTCTGACATGTCTGAATTTGATAAAGTAGTTCTTTTTTTAGTACTTCCGTAGCAATTCCATATGGGTTTGGCGCTCACTCCTTTCTTTTGTTTAACTCGAGATTGAGTGTTATATATATCACATGACTATTTTAAATTGGAATATATTGAATTTCCAAAATAAATTGGTCGAGTAATGATATGTCCAAGTCATCAGTAATACTTAAAATTAAATAATTTCTTTCGTAATGTTTTATGAATCAAGTAACAATAATAATTATATTTTTATAATTAAACAAGAAAATATAGTTTAACACTTTGTATTAACATAAAGATTTTGTTAGTCATTATTTAATTCCCTCCACCTTCATGACTTCACACATAAAGTCTATTGATTTCGGGATAAGCAAGTCTCTTCCTATTTCATGGGAAAGGAGTTCAATAACGATGAGCACGAAAACAAACAATGAAGATACGTCCAATAATTAATGAGATAAACTATAAGTAGCTTGGTTTTTGATGTTCTATTTAATTTGATGGAAAAAAGGCAATATTATTGGTGCGTCAACCTAAATATCAAATTTAATGTTTTTTTATATGAAATCATCTTGTGTTGGTATAACATTCAAAATTTGATTTGTATTCTTGCAGCAATCATTTTGATCCATAATTCTTCAACTTTATTCTTATTGATATTTCAGACTGTAAGTGTAAGTCAATTCTATGTAGTTATTCGTTTAGTCAAATAATACTATTTTCCTAAATTAATATATCAAGTTATTGTACTCGGTGCTTTGTTTAGATACTATTAATATTATTTTGCAATATCGTATTTTACAAAATATGGCGTGCCGAGAAACTAGTATTAACAAAAAGTAGAGGCAAAACTAGGTGTTCTTCAAGTATATTGTCAAAATTTCCTTTCACAAGATTCTGGTTAGCCGTAGGCTTTTCTAAATCCCAGTGTGCAAACCAAAGGATATTGAGTTGTACAAGCATCAATAATTGAGAGAGTTGTACAAAAAATCTCAAGGATTGCACGTAGTTAATAAGTCACTATAAAACAACACAAAAAGATACAGTTCACTCAACGATTGCCTTGGGTTCCAAACTCCATATAGGGAAGGAGCGTTGTTGTTTGCAAGGTCTTGATCATTTAAATGAACCCACCTTTCAATCCATTTGTGAAAATTTGATGATCTATAAACCGTCGCTAATGACTGATCGGCTCATGTTAGAGCATGATTTATGTTAGAGCGTGATAAATCATCACTTCGTGCCGACCTATTGCCAATCCACATTCGAGTCCATTGAGCTGAGTTTATTACCACAGGTGTAGAGTCGAAGATCTTCATCATTGCCAAGCAACAATCTTCCCCATCTCCCGTCAGTAAAGTCGAAGATTAGCAGGACTTTTCTTCACTTTGAAGGACCAGTAATGATCATCCAGCTGCGTTAGAAAGATAAAGTAGGTTCATTGTCATTGTAAACATGCATATTCCATATTATTTGAATCTGCCACAATCAGCAGTTGAGTTCTCCTGAGTTTTTTCTCTCTTTTTTTTTTGTGGATAGCGTAACAGTCATTGAAGTCAAGGGAGAAACTCGTATAAAAGCGATGTACAAATACACAATATGATTTTTTAATAAGATGTACTCTATCGTCTATTCTAATCAGGATTCTATTAACTGCTCTAACAATTTATAAAAAATATGAATGATTCAAATATGTGCAAAGGAGTGAAAACTCCTTCAAAATCTCCTCCATTTATTTCTTCCCTAATTGTTCAGACGAGTGTCAAAACAACCACTTCCCATGGTCATCCTCTTCTCCTTTTCCTTCTGAATGCATAGAGCAAGTTTTTGCCAGTGTTCGGCATTGCCTATTTAGCTTCAAACAGGTTCTAGACTCCAAAACAGATGCACTGCCTGAAATGAACTAGTAAGTGGTTCACATCTTCCCCGGACTCTTGCACATGAAGCACATATTAATATGAATTTCATCCCTCTTTCCGGATAGCTTCCGACACAGCTAACCACTCAGATAAGTTGATTTTCTGAGTTGGAAGAGAATAAACTTGGATCTGAGGATGTTGTGATTAACCATAACCTGTGTGATGTCAGAAATGAAAAGAAAAAGTGCTTACGACAAAAGTGTAGTAGTATTTGATCAAAAAACAAGTTTGCTACCACATGCAAATCGCAAGGCTTACACACCTAAACATCTTTTCGACCAGCAGGTAAAGAATATATAAACACGGGGTGTAGTGGGGGGGGGGGGGTGGGGGTCNNAACCACAGGCAGGTAAGACATAAAAAGCCAATTAACCACAAGGAATGAAAAACCATTTTCCTTGTAAGTAAACAATAAGAAATTTCAGAACTTAAAGAAATTAAACAAGCCAGAGAAAATGGATGTAACTTCTTATCAAAATTAAACAATTTTCACAAATTAAAAGACCAGGTCTCTGATGGAACATTAAGCATTATGGTACTCCGAAAACTCGGTACTAATCACACACGAGTATGTTGACTGTCAAGTATTTCCTTATCAAGTAGCTAGCTCCGGCAATTGCAAATACTCTTACGCAGTAAGAAGCAAGAGTATGAATCATGAAGGCTGAGTTGCAGCAGCAACTACATCTGTAAAGTATTAAGTGGAAAATTAACCATAGAAAAAGCAATTGGTTTTTTTCCCTTTTCGATAATGTACGAAAAGCAATTATTTTCTGGGGCAAATCTTTTTTGTTTATAACGTTTTTGGTCTTGTGTACACATGTATGGGGATAACAGCCCCATTTGGGTGTTAGATCCATAAAGTTTATTTACCTGTGAAAAAGACCTTAGCATCAACCAAAAAAGACACTAGGGGGTTATTTGGTACAATGGTGGGATATACCATGGGGTGGGATATCCTATAGGATTAGTTATATATCCCACCTTGACACCTTCTATATGGGATAACTAATCCCACCATTTTAGTGTAAAAATTATCACTGGATTAGCTTATACCCCAAACCAAACACAGATAAAGTTAATCCCAAACTTTATTCCGGGATTATTATCCTTATCTCATGTACCAAACGACCCCTCGGTGATTTCTTCTCATCTGCCTAAGCCTTGATGGGTAGAGTAATGCGTACCTATGCTGAAGAGAGGTATTAAGTATGCGTTGGAATATTCAAGGTGCGCGTAAGCAGGTTCGGACACCACCGCCAAAAATAAAAGAGAAAAACTTGTGGCTATACTGAGTAGAAGAGACAATATGTAAAATCTGGACCAACTCAGTCAATTAATAAGTTTTGCTTGATGTCCTAATTACACTCAAAAGAAAACTACCCCGAGAATTGTTTCCTAAGATATAGTACCAAATTACACAAGATAATTAAATATCCTTGTGATCTCATCTGAGTTGCAGGATCCGCAGATAAAGGAGTTAAATATTCACATCTCTTATTCACAACAAAAAAGGCCAATACAGAGTTTAGAAAGGTTAATACATTATTTCAGGTCTCTTATTTTACTTATCCCCATCAAACGCATATCAGGTAATGTTTCCATAAATCTCCTAAGACCTGAAACAGAAATCTTGGAGGTGCATCAAAGCATCAGGAAATGACAACTTAGGTTCTAATGATACCCCTAATTCCTCTGCTGCCTAGAATGCAAAGGGAAGAAGAAATAATGTTTCATTACCGGTCCCAAGAGTACGCGAAATTAAGATTATCTGGAAAGTGAAATGCAGAACATGACTATGGTTATGATCCATACCTTATGAGTCTCCCTGCTGAACAACAATGTAGGTGTCCTCAATGTTGGTAGATTAAATCAAAGGCAACCAATTATCAGGTGTTCCTGTAAGTACGCTTAGCAGCATCAACAGTGTTGGAGAGGAGCATAGAGATTGTAATGGGTCCAACACCTCCAGGAACAGGGGTAATAGCTGAGGCCTTCACTATCGCTTCCTCATAGCAAACATCTCCAATCAGACGATGGCCCCGCAAACTGCCAGTATCCTGCATAAAATCATAGCCATCAATATAAGAATGACACTCATAATTCATTATAGAGCAACTCGCAAAGTGTGGACTTGAGACTCCTTTCAAAGAGAAGTGTTCTGTGTGAACCGAGATATTTAGGAAAGGAACTGTTGTAGCACTAATGTGCATAGCAAACAAAAGTGTAAATTGCCGAACAAGTATCTCAAATCATTTTAGCAAGCAAAAGAAATACAAGCTTGTATGTGCAAATTTAACAGCTTGTGGCTACCTCAACTGAATTTGCACCCATATCAACAACAATAACCCCTGGTTTCAGCCAGTGCCCTCGAATCATGTTTGGAACTCCAATATCTGAAACCAAAATGTCAGCCCCGCAGGTTACTTGCTCTGGGTTCCCGGTGAATGCGTGCACAGTAGTGACTGTTGCATGGTGCCTCTGCAATTAAAATATGCATTAAGCCAAGGATAATAGTTTACAATTTAGCAGTAAAAGAAAATGGTCTACCTGCATTAGCAAGGAAGTGGGCAACCCCCCAAGCTTGCTCCTCCCGACTACCACTACATTTTTACCTTTGATTTCCACATCATTCCTGAGCAGTAACTCAATGCAGCTCTTTGAAGCACAAGGGATGAACGAGGGCTCCCTTCCGCGCATGGCAAGATTACCAACATTGGTGGGATGAAAGCCATCCACATCTTTCTCCGGACTCACATAGCTTATAATCTTTTCTTCATCCAAGTGCTGTGCCCAAAAAACAATACCAAAGTTAAATATGCTAAAGATCACACATTAGGACTAATCTCAGAAATAAAATCATCTGACCATGAAGAATATCAGCTGCACAAAGAGAAATATTCCAGACAGCACAGACATCTGAGAATGATGAGGACGTTTTCTCCATGGTGCAAACATAAAAGCGCTGACATTAAGGGAGATGAAACTTGTGCAGATCTGTCTTATCCCCAGGAAGTCTTATGTTTCATTCCAACAGAAAAAAACAATAAAACTAAAGCATTTACGTACTATCTCAACTAAAGCACTTATGTACTATCTCCCCGTGCTTCTGAAAACTGCCAATGCATAAGTGCTTCTAGACCAATAACGGATGTTAACCCAACTCAATCATAAAATTCCAGATGCCCAGTAGAGAGAAAATTAGTCGACAACAGTCATTTGCCCAATCACAATGAAGAAACATTTTGTGTATGGTATACAGTGTCCTCAGCTCGCTCACACGAAAATGCACCCATTTACAAAAAATATTTCCTCCTGACGAAAATTATCCACAGTAATTGCTGCTTCCAAACAAGCCTTCCAAGCGAGGGAAAAACTATAATAGAAAAGCATTATTAGGACCTTTAATCCTCCAAGTTATTTTCAAAGGAGAAAAAGCCTACTCCGTGTTACAAGGCTGTAGTAGTACACTCATGAAACCTACCAAACAATAATGAGGATGATGATGATATCGACAGCAATAACGCCGCTAATAATGATACACCAACTCAAGGAATGCATCACGAAAAGCATACCATTGTTGGATACTTTCCTACTCAAGTTCTCTCAATCTCCAAAAGAATCCTAATGTTACGGATCAATCAAAAAGATAAAAGGATATGGCTCCAACTCATAATCTTATCTAGCTCTTATCAGATGTGTGCTGGTGAACAATTTGAGAATTGTGAACAGTGACTGCTTCCATGTCGCTTCACTTTGTC
Source organism: Nicotiana attenuata (assembly GCF_001879085.1). Taxonomy (NCBI): domain Eukaryota; kingdom Viridiplantae; phylum Streptophyta; class Magnoliopsida; order Solanales; family Solanaceae; genus Nicotiana; species Nicotiana attenuata. Next base: position 609,878 of record NW_017670303.1, read on the forward strand.
AACAATAGTTATGTATGGGAATATATTCTTCAAATCCCTTCTTTGCACCGAGTCAGAGTGTCCTCCCAATATAAAGAAAACCCCCCACCTTGAAAGAAATGTGAATGGACCATCTAACCTTTCCTAATCCCCTTCCACAAGATAAAGAATGTATCCTATCTTTTTTACTGGTCTATCTTCCTCTCTCATTATTATAATAGAAAAATTTAACTTTATCAGGCAGTTTATTCTCCTCAATGTTAAATTTTAGAAACCATTTTCCTAGAAGGGCTTGGTTTAAAAGGTGGTAATGATTCCTAACTCGGAACCCTGCACAAGAAATGGTGGATGTCCAATCTGATAAGACAACCTTTACTAAATTTGTTTTTCCCTCCCAATAAAGGTAATAAATTCCATCTGAAATGGACATGGACATGACCAAAAGTGACATAGAATAAGCGGGAGATTTGACAGAGAAGTTTTCACAAGGGTCAATTTCCCTCCCCGTGAAAGATATTGCTCCTTATAAGTAGCAAATCTAGATTCATCGAGCTCAACACAATCATCTCTTGATTAATTTCATTTTTTTTTGAGTGATTGATTAATTTCATTTTAATAGAATGGAATAGAGCTCTCAGAAGAATTTGATTAGGAAAATTAGTGGGTAGAATACTAACTAAATGTGACTACAAGGCAAATACATGACTATTTAAAGGCAAAGTAAAAATATGAGGTTATGTGCTTCAGAGATCTCGACATATGAGCACATATTGCACAACGAAAGCAGCATGAGCACATAGTGTCATCTGGAGTACCCCAAAAATCTGGAAACAGCTAAATCAAAAAGGAGGTATGCTATTACAAACTAGAAAAATAATTTGAAGTTAATACGGCAAAAAGAGGTGAAGAAAATGAAGAACAAATTCAGCTGAGAACTGGAGATGGGTAAATTACTTTTGGTAGAGGAAGCTGCACAACTACACCATGTATTAATGGATTCTCATTAAAACTTGAAACTGCATCAAATAATTCAGCTTCAGTGCAATCCTCAGGAAGTTCCACCGTGAATGGTGCTATTCCAACTTTCATGCAAGCTTTCATCTTAATATGGACAAATGATTGAGAATCCTTCCTTCCACCCACAAGGATAACACCTAAACCTGGAGTCTTTCCAATCGTATTCTTCATTTCACATATTTCAGCTGCTATCCGTGAGTTTATATCGTTTGCGATTGGCTTTCCTTCAAGCACTCTAGCTGTCTGACAAATAGCTGCTTTATTTACACAACAGTAAAATAGTTAATTGTGCTTTTAAACCAAAAATAATGTGCATAAGGAAACCAAACACAAATAAAAATTGTTCAACAAACTAATCCAACAGCAACAGAAAACATCACAGTTATTTTCAAATAACTAAAAGTGCGCTCTCATATTTACATTCTCTCAGCATTACTGATAGCAAGGTAGTTACTTTGAAACACGAGGAAGTTGGCCACAGAGGAGATAATTTACGTTATTTGATTTATCATCCACGCCATTGACAGTTCGGGTAAGTAAAAGTTCTGAAACAACTTTAGGGTACAATAGATAGTTCTTGAGCCTAGGGTGACAGCACTCTGTAGTTTTTCATTTGGTGATAAATACAGCGCTCCATATACAATACTAGTTTGTAAATGTGAAAGAGAGAGACGGTGTAGAGCTACCCGAGCATCAGGGTATTTGGGGTAAATTCCTACCACATGGGACAAGGAAATGTTAGTAGATAGTTGGTACCTCCCCCGAAAGGGACTGGAACAGCCTTCGGGCTTTACCTGTTACCAGACACATGGGTCAAGGGAGAGGTGCAGAAGGGGATGTAGCATACTAAGGTGCCAAAGGAAGATGCTTTTCTTACTTGGTGAGCATCCTGCAATGCGACATTCAAGAATGACATTTTAAGGAGTTGATCTTGTATGTGCAAAGAGGCAGGAGAGGATGCCGATTATTCACAGTTGCATTGCGAGATGGTCACCCAACTCTTGGAACAAATGTTCTAATTGTTCTATATCAGGTGAGTATTGGTGCTTCCAAGAACAGTAATGGGAAAAAGTTGCTAGCGGGAAGATACAGAAAATTGTAAGAAAAGGTAAGCCCTTAGGGAGGCAGTACCTCTTTGTATTTTTTGGTCAGTTTAGAAATAGAAGACAAATTTTGTAGTATGAGTAGGACGTAGAGAGCATAGAAATAACTCTTATGTTTCATCTATATTTTTGTTGTAAGGAGAATATTCCTGTTTGAATGGATAGTTAGACAGATCTAATAAAAATAGACATATTTGATAGAGGAGTGAGAATACTCCACTTCATCACATTATATGCAATTTTTACACCGTCTTAGTGTGTCACTAGTGAAACTCTTTATGCATAAAGAGAACACCTTTTTGCAGTCGCATTGTGAAGGCATCAGATCCACACCCATGGAGAAAGAACCTCATTACCCTTAGATCTCACTAATGAAAACATAACCATGTTTTAATCAATAATTCCACTAGTAACAAAAACATGGTGTCAAAAAGATATACAAGTTATGCATATGATTCGTCCTGAGTCATCAACAATTATCCATCAATTTTCCCCAACTTGCTGGGGACCGGTGCGTAACTTTTGTTGTTGTTTTATCAATACAATATGATATCTATCGTTACACCAAAAATGCAAGTGAAACGAAAAAGATCTTTTAATTTCACTTGTAGGATCATAGAAATCGTAACTTTCCCGACCAGGCACACCAATTACTTAAAGACTATCAAAACAATGGTATTTTTACCTTACAGGTTAATCGCAACATCCCCAACCTGATTCTCACACAGTTGATACCCCGTTTTCCATCAACCATTATTTTCAGGAAAGCAAATACATGTTACATTTGACATTAGAATAGTAAAAATTGTACTTATAAAATCCCCATCTTGTTTGCAAACGAGACATAGTTATAGTTGTTTTATGAACTAGTAAATCCTCAGCACTAGCCGGAAGCACTTATGCACGGGTTAAGCCATTTCTATGTACTTGCAAATCCATCAATTACAATAAAACATTATCAGATGGAGCTATCAGTATGGGGTCCAGGAGGATATACGGGAGAGGTGGGGAAACAAATTTTAAGCATAAGGCTCGAAAAGAAGTAGCTTTTTTCGCGTTGTCAGCAGTGCACGATACACAACTATTGCATTACATGATGGTTTCACGTTACAATAAAGTTATCTTCTTGTTTCATTGCATGATGGCTTCACTACTGTGATTCCATGTACTCTTGTTTTTTGACAGATCGTGGAGGTTACCAAAGATGCAGTGGCAGAAGCAACCATGTTAAGTGGATTATACAGAACAAAGGTAGTCTGAAAATGTCATCTCTCTTTAGTGTCTATGAATGAAAAAAATAAGGAAAATCTTTCAAATTACTGGGAAAGATATAGAAATCATTAGAAGATTTTTTTTCTTTATTTTCACTGGTCACTTGGTTTGCGAACAAGTTATACTGAGATTGTAATGTGAGGATTACAGTCCGAGGAATAGATAATGATGGATAATTTGGTGGATATACTTTTATTTGTACATGTTTGGTTCATTGGATTAAAAATGAGATATATGGAGTATAATATAAGACATGTGTTTGGTTTTACACTAGATAAACTTGAATAAATTTTTATTTTCAATTTTAACTTTGGTTTCCTTTAAGACTTTGAGAGAAGAGAAGGGCAAATGCGTTGCTTTGTTGTTTTATCCCAGGATTAGTAATTCAGGATTGTTATCCCATATAGAATGTGGTATAAAAATAATACCACAATAGTGATACAAACAATCCTGAGATTGCTTGGACAGGAATCAAAAGTTCAACCAAATCAACAACAACAATTCAGTGTAATTCCACAAGTAGGGTCTGAGGAGGGAAGTGTGCATGCAGCCTTACGCCTACCTTGCGAAGGTAGAGAGGTTGTTTCCGATAGACCTGGCTAAAAGTTCAACCAAATATTGGATAAAATTTCCACATTTTATCCCGGGATTATTTTCCCTTACGATTGAAACAGAATGACCCCTTAGTATAAAGGGAGCATGTCGTACGGCACTGATAGCTCGATAAACTTGATAGACCGCAGTGGAGACTCCGATTGAGTCATATAAACATGTCACAACTTGTACATATTCTTTTTTTGACACCAACTCAGTTTTGATTAATGAAATGTTTGACTTATCAAGAAGAATGTAGTTGTAAATCCAGACATATCGGAAGCTCTCTGAGGATAGCTAACTGTCAACCACAAATAATAATAGAAATCATATGCTAAGAGGTGAGCCAAACATGGAAAAAAAAAGGAACAGCATTACCAATCGTTAACACATAATGCAGTTCTGTTAACCATTGGCTGGGCAAATTAATAGAAAAAGGAAAGGACCACTAACAGTTAGTCTTGAGATGAGGGGAACATGTTTTGGCGATGGATGTGTCGTGGCGTGGAATCCAAATGTCAGGAAGATCGACGGGTGTGAGGGGTGGAAACCGTAGGCGGTGTTTATTTGCCCTCTGCGCCGACGAATGAAATGCCTTCTCCAACATTCGATAGAACATTGCCGCTCTATCTTGCATCTCGCTGCTCAAATAGTGAATCTTTTGACTAGTATGGATATAAAAAGGAACACTTTTGAGTTCTCTGAAAGGACGGTGGGAAAAAGTTTTGGAACCAGTCACTCGCCAACTACAAAGGGGAACTTTCTCGGTTTCCAATTTGAATTTTACTGTATTTTTTTGGGAGAAATTAAAAAATAGCCAGATTTTTTACTGGTCGTTGAAAAATAGCCAAGTTTCAAAAGTCATCGAAATTTAGCCACTTTAAATCTGAGCGAAAATACTGTTCAAAATCCGGAAAAATACGCCTGCAAATTTTACGGGAGTTCCAGCATAAGTATGCTGGAACTCCCGCAAATTTTACGGGAGTTCAAGCATAATTATGCTGGAACTCCCGTAAATTTTACGGGAGTTCCAGCAAGTATAATTGTCCAGTATAATATACTGGAGCTTGGAGCAGTGATGCTCCAGTCTCCCGCAAATTTTACAGGAGTTACCAAAGTATACCTGTCCAGCATAATATGCTGGAGTTCGTACACAAATGCACCACAACTCCTATATATTATACTGGACCGGTCCCTGTTGCAGCAAAATAGTGGCTATTTTTCATTGACTTGGTAAACGCTGGCTATTTTTCATTGACCAGTGTGAAAACTGGCTATACCATGATATTTTAACTAATTTTTTGGCAGCAATAGCCATTTTTAAGCCCACTATTTAAAAAATATTCACAGTTTACAATTTATTTAAAGATTAGTCAATTCATCAAAATTTCAGCACTAAGTATCCTAAATTTGGAAAGTCAGGACTTAGTGTCCTGAATTTTGAGCTGCTAATTTGAAATTCATGAATATGTATCCTGAATTTCTGAACCACTAATTTAAACTTCAGGACATAATTCAAACTTAAGGACATATTTTTTTGAACTTTAGGACACGATTTCAGGACATAAGATTCGAATTTCAGGATACAATTTTCAAACTTTAGGACACGATGTCCTGAAGTTTGAATTTTAAGGTTTAAACTCTAGGACGTCGTGTCCTGAACTTTAAACGAAATTGGCTAATATTTAAACACATTGTAAGTTGTAGATATATTTTAAATAACATGCTTAAAGTGGCTACCTGACGTCATTTCCACTTTTTTTTATGTACCAATTTCTTCTCTAAAATACTACTACCCCTTTACTCCATATTAATTTTTATGGTTTCTCTCCTCATTTTAAAATATATTTAAGTTTAATGGTCTTAACTATAATATAGTTAGTCTAACTTATTTGTTATTATAAAATGTATCATTTAAAAAGTCTTTATTAATGTCATGACCCAAATTCCATTATAGGTCGTGATGAGTCCCAACACCACTGTTAGGCAAGCCAACACCAATAAACTAGTGAGTTCCCATTTATTAAACAATTCCAACATCTAACTTTACTTAAATTCAAAGAATTTGAAAAATAATGGATTTTGAAGGTAAGAAAAACGAAAACCACTAGAAGAAATCATAACCATAGAAATACAACTCAAAAATCAAGTCTACTAATATGTGCCAAGATCTAGTGTCACAAGTGTGTGGGCAACTAGCAGAATATACAAAGATGACTATCCTACTGTTTAAAATAGAATAGACAGGCATAAACAAATGAGTAACTCTGGCATGCTGCTGAACGGCTCGAAAGGGGGCAGGTCACCATGAAGTCTCAGTCTAAGCTCAAGTATGTGCACCGGGTGGGTATATCAAAAAAAAACTCCGGCATGCTGTTGAACGGCTCGAAAGGAGGCAAGTCACCGTGAAGTCTCAGTCCAAGCTCAAGTATGCGCACCAGGTGGGTATATCATACAAATTCTTAAGTAGATGAGTATATCCTTCTATAATTATTTTACAGATTTTAGCATGACTTAAGTGACTATAATAGCAAGTAAGGACGCAAGTATTTCAAATATAGCATGATACGATTCCTAAACTACCCGGACAATAACATAATAGTAGCTACGTACGGACTCTCGTCACCATGTATATATGTAGACCCCACAGATAGGTACATACATTTATTTAATTCACTTATGTGGTTAATTCCCTTTTAAAAGGTTAGAAAGGAGACTTACCTCGTATCAAGCCTACTTCCCAATTCAAGAACGCGCTCAAACCTCCAAATTTGACGCCAAACGACTCAAAACTATTCAAACATTACATAAACTAATCTATCTATGCTCAAAAGTTCATAATTCCACCATTTAAATGATTACCCACCTAAATTGCAAGATTTCTAAAATTCACCCTCGGGCCCACATGCTCAGATTCCAGGAATTTTTAAAGCAAGTTGTCACCCATAACCTTAGGAACACAAATATATGATTTCTACTAAATCCCATAACACATTTTCTGGTTAAATCTTATTTTTGTCAAAAATCCTAGATTTTCACCTAAACCCTTGATTTTCCCCAATTTTTACATGTTAATCTACCCATAATCTATATATTGAACTCACAATAGGTAGAAATTACTTACCTCCAAAAGCTAGGTGAAAATCTCTCTCAAAAAGCTCCAATAATTGCCCAAACAGTGAGAAAAAATGAGTGAAAATGGCTTAAGTCCCGTATTATATGAAGTGCACTGCCTCCACCTTTTTCACACTTGCGATCGCTGGGCCGCATCTGCGCCCCCGCTTTTGCGGTTAAGGGTCTGCTTCTGCGGAAATGGGCTGGGTTGGCTGGCATCGCACCTACGGACGGGCTCCCGCTTCTGCAGGAAGGGATCCCCTTCTGTGGCGCCTGGGCTACCCTTCCCTGGCCGCTTCTGCGGTGCTTGGCCTACACTTGCTAGCTCGCACCTGCGTTTGACCAACCGCAGGTGCGGTTAAGACAGCAGCTGGAGCTTCAGCTCTTGCTCTAACTTTCAACTTGGTCCGGGCCTCGTCCGATTGATGCTCGGGGCTCCCGGGGCCCCGCCCGAATATACCAACAAATTTGGAATCATAAAACGGACTTGCTCGAACTCACGGAGCGCCCGAAACAACATTAAAACTAAGAATCACACCCTAAAACCAATTGAATCAAACTTATGAACTTCAAGTTCTTCAATTTACTTCCAATGTGCCGAAACGTACTTATACTACTCGGAATGACACCAAATTTTGCGTGCAAGTCTTAAATGAAATTACGAAACTATTCCTGGTCTCTGAATTCCGTTTGGACCTTGATATCACCAAAACTCGCTCCAAACCAAATTTAAAGAACTTCTAAAAACATTCAAGAACCAACTTTAACTATTAGTCGCCAAAACGCTCCCGGGTCACCCAAAACCCGATCTGAGCATATGCCAAGTCCGAAATCATCATGCGAACCTGTTGAAACCTTCAAATCCTGATTCCGAGGTTGTTTACTCAAAATGTTGACCAAAGTCAAACTTGGCCTTTTAAGCCAACCTTAAGGAACCAAGTGTTCCGATTTTAATACAAACTCTTCCAAATCTCGAACCAACCATCCTCGCAAGTCATAAATCAGTAAAAGCAAGTACGGGAAGTCTTATTTTAGGGGGGATTCTAGAAAGCAAAATGACCAGTCGGGTCGTTACATTCTCCACCTCTTAAAAAAACGTTCGTCCTCGAACGGGTTTAGATTCATACCTGAAGTGCTGAATAAGTGCAGATATCTGCTCCGTATGTCCTCCTCGGATTTCCAGGTCGCCTCCTCGACTGTTTGGCCCCTCCACTGAAATTTTAGCGCGAAAATCCTCTTGGATCTCAACTGGCGATCATGTCTATCAACAATAGCAATTGGCTCCTCCTCATAACCCAAGCTCTCATCTAGTTGAATAGTGTTGAAGTATAACACATGTGACAAGTCGCCGTGGTACCTCCGAAGCATAGACACGTGAAAAATCGGATGAACCCCTGATAGGCTGGGAAGTAAAGCAAGCTCATAAACAACCTCCTCAACTCGCCTCAACACCTCAAATGGGCCTATAAATCTTGGTCTCAACTTTCCCTTCTTTCCGAATCTCACAATCCCTTTCATCGGCGAGACTTTCAAGAGAACCTTCTCGCCTACCATAAATGATACATCACGCACCTTCTGATCTGCGTAACTTTTCTGCCTAGACTGTGCTGTGTGGAGTCGCTCCTGAATCAATTTTACCTTTTCCAAGGTATCCTTCACTAGATTAGTACCATATAACCTAGCCTCGCCAGGCTCAAACCACCCAATGGGAGAACGACATCACCGTCCGTATAAATCCTAAAATGGAGCCATCTCGATGCTGGACTGATAGTTATTGTTATTAGCAAACTCGGCCAAGGGCAAGAACTGATCCCACTGCCCTCCAAAGTCAATCACACATGCTCTGAGCATGTCCTCCAGGATCTGAACTGTCCGCTCCAACTGCCCTTCTGTCTGTGGATGAAATGTTGCGCTGAGCTCTACGTGGGTCCCCAACTCACTCTGTACGGCTCTCCAGAAATAGGAAGTGAAGTGAGGGCCTTTATCTGATATGATGGAAACAGGCACACCGTGAAACCGAACTATCTCCTGAATATAAATCTGGGTCAACTTCTCTAAAGTATAGGTAGTCGCAACCGGAATGAAGTGTACCGACTTGATCAACCTATCGACAATGACCCAAGCTGCATCAAACTTCCGCAAAGTCCGCATCAATCCAACTACAAAGTCCATAGTGATGCGCTCCCATTTCCACTCGGGTATAGTCATCTGCTGAAGTAGGCCCCCCGATCTTTGGTGCTCATACTTAACCTGCTGGCAATTCAAGCACCTAGCTACATACTCTACTATGTCTTTCTTCATCCTCCGCCACCACTAATGCTGCCTCAGGTCACGATACATCTTCGTAGCACCTGGATGAATAGAATACTGAGAACTGTGTGCCTTCTCTAGAATCCTCTCCCTTAAGCCATCAACATTAGGAACACATAGGCGACCCTGGGGTCGCAGAACACCATCCTCGCAAATAGAAACCTTCTTCGCACCACCTTGTAGTACCGTCTCTCTGAGAACTGCCAAATGTGGATCATCAAACTACCGAGCCTTGATCTGCCTCAATAATGAAGATTGGGCAACAACACATGCAAGAACTCGGCTAGGATCTGAAATATCCAACCTCACAAGTCTGTTAGCTAAGGGCTGAATGTCCAAAGCTAGTGGCCTCTCCTCTGCCGAGATGAATGCCAAGCTACCCGTACTCTCTACCTTCCTGCTTAAGGCATCCGCGACCACATTTGCCTTGCCCGGATGATAAAGAATGGTGATGTCATAATCCTTCAGTAACTCAAGCCATATACGCTGCCTCAAATTGAGATCTATTTGCTTGAACAAATGCTGCAAGCTCCAATGATCAGTGTAAACCTCACATGACACCCCATAAAGGTAATGCCTCCAGATCTTAAGAGCATGAACAATCGCGGCTAACTCTAAGTCGTGCCCGGGGTAATTCTTCTCATGAATCTTTAATTGACGTGAATCATATACAATAACTCATCCTTCCAGCATCAATACACAACCCAAGCCAACGCGTGAAGCGTCGCAATACACTTATACATCCCCAAACCGGCGGCAACACTAAAATCGGTGTTGTAGTCAAAGTTGTCTTGAGCTTCTAAAAGCTCGCCTCAGAATCATCAAACCAATGGAATGGAGCACCATTCTAAGTCAATCTGGTCCAAGGTGCTGCAATGGATGAAAAGCCATGCATGAACCAGCGATAATATCATGCTAACCCCAAGAAACTTCTGATCTCAGTCACCAAAGTGGGATGTGGCCAACTCTGAACCACCTCAACCTTCTTGGGATCCACCTTAATACCCTCTCCTGACACAATATGTCCCAAGAATGCCACAGATGCTGCTCATGCTCCCCAGGATACGTGAATAAATCAAGCTATCATCAATGAAGATGATAACAAAGGAATTAATATAAGTCCTGAACACCTGGTTCATCAAATCCATAAACGCCGCTAGGGCATTAGTCAAGATGAAGGACATCACTAGGAAGTCGTAATGGACATATCTAGTACGGAAAACAGTCTTCGGAATATCTGAGTCCCAAATCTTCAACTGATGGTACCCCGATCTCAAGTCGATCTTAGAAAACACCCTAACACCTTGCAACTGGTCAAACAAATCATCGATACACGACAGCGGGTACTTTTTCTTGATGGTGACTTTGTTCAACTGACGGTAATCAATGCACATCAACATAGTCCCATCATACTTCTTCACAAATAACACTGGCACACCCCAAAGAGATACACTCGATCTCACAAACCCCTTTGCTAACAACTCCTCAAGCTTCTCCTTCAACTCTTTCGGAGCCATACGGTACGGTTGGATTGATATAGGCTGCATACCAGGAGCAAATAAATACAGAAATCAATATCACGATCCGGTGGCATGCCTGGAAGGTCAGAAGGAAACACATCGGTGAATTCCCAGACCACACTGAATCAATCGTCAGAGACTCGGCAGTGCTGTCCCGAACATAAGCTAGATAAGCCAAACAATCCTTCTCGACCATATGTCGAGCCTTCAGAAAAGAAGTGACCCGACTAGATGTACTTACAGAAGAACCCTTCCACTCCAACCTCGGCAACTCTAGCATCGCTAAAGTAACAGTCTTGGCATGGCAATCAAGGATGGCGTGATATGGGGATAACCAGTCCATGCCCAGGATGATCTCAAAATCGGTCATATCAAGTAACAACAGGTTCGTTCTAGTCTCGTAACCATAGAAGGTGACCACACAAGACCGATAGATCCGATCCACAATCACAGAATCGCCCACATGAGTGGACGCATAAACATGAGTACCCAAAGACTCACGAGGAATATCCAGGAAATGAGCAAACAGAGATGACACATATGAATAGGTAGACCCTGGATCAAATAGTACTGAAGCATCCCTACTGCAGACGAAAATAATACATGTGATCACGACATCTGAGGCCAATGCATCTGGTCTGGCCGAAAAATCATAGAATCTGCCTGGAGCGTTGGCTGGCTGGCCTCCGCCTGACTGAACAGTAGCTGGCTGACCTCCCCCTTCCTGGCCTCCACTTCTAAGACGGCCCCTACTAGTCTGCCCTCCGCCTCTTGGCGGTCGAACAACCTGCGCTGCAATCATGGGCTGCTGAACCTACTGCACTGCCTTGCCCCGAAGCCTGGGGCAATATCTCCTCATGTGACCGAGATCTCCGCACGCAAAATAGCCCCTCGGTGCGGTGACCTACTGCCCTGATGTCTGACCTTGATGGCCTGTAGACCCACTGGAAGAAGCCTGAATAGCTGGTGGGCGGTATGAACTCTCCGGCATGGCACTAAAATAGGAGCTGGAAGAACCCTGGTGACCTGAGTACCCACTGGAAGAACCCTAGATGGCTGGTGGGTGGTAAGAGCTCTCTGGTATGACGCTGAAATAGGGGTGCGCTGGAGTACCTCGAGGAGGTAGTGGTGCTGAACATGTGAACCTGCTAGGCTGACCCCTCCCAAACTGACCTTTGCCCCTAGTCGGGGCACCTTTAAACTCTCCAGAGAAATGGGCCCTCTTGTCCTGCTGCATCTGCTCTCTACCCCTCTAATGGTAGCCCTCAATCCTCCGAACAATCTCCACTACCAGCTGATAAGAAGTCCCCATCTCAATCTCTTGAGCCATATTGGCCCTAATACCGCAGTGCATCCCCGCAACAAACCTCCGGACTCTCTATGCGTTCGTAGGAAGTATCATATGTGCATGGCGAGACAACTTAGAAAACCTAGCCTCATAGTCGGTTGCTGACATCTGACCCTGCTCAAGCTGCTAAACTGATACCGCAGCTCTTCCCTCTCGGAGGGTGGAATATACCTATCTAGGAAACGCTATGTGAACTGGCCCCAAGACATGGGAGGGGAACCCGCTGGTCTGCCAAGAATATAAGGCTGCCACCATCTACGGGCCCTGACCTCCAGCTTGAAAGTAGTGAAGTCAAGCCCATGAGACTCCAATATCCTCATGTTGTGCAGTCTGTCCCTACACCTATCAATGAAATTCTGGGCATCCTCATAACGCTCACCTCCGAAGATAGGAGGGAGTAGCCTAGTCCATTTGTCCATTAACTTCTACGGATCGCCGTCCGCAGCTGGTCTAGGCTCAGGTGCCACTGCTGCAACTGGATGGACCCCATCCGCAGGTAGTGTACCCGAAGTCTGATACATTGCAGCTGCATGCCTAGGAGCCTGGGTAGTAGGGGTCTGTGCTCCCCCTCCCGCTTGAGACGTGGATGGGTCTGCTGGAAATAAACCAGCCTGGGTCATAGAGTCCATGAACCGCAGCAAACGGCCCAGGACCTCCTGAAAGCTCAGTGCTGTCATGAAATCCGCCGGGGCAGGCTCTGCTACGGGCACCTTTCCCTGCTCCTCAATGATAGGATCCTCTACTAGATCCGCGGGTGGTTCAAGTGGGACAACTCTGGGACGTCCTCGTCCCCTACCTCAGGCCGGTGCCCTCCCCCGACCTCTGCCTCTACCTCTAGCAATGGGGGGAGCAGCTCCTCTTGGGTTAGGTACGTCAGTTGTACGCGTCCTCACCATATATGAGAGAATAGAAGAAAGGAACTTAGTATACCACAGACTGCACGATAGAAGATGAATAAAGAGTAGTTTCCTAACATCCTATAGCCTCTCGAAGATAAGTGCAGATGCCTCTGTATCGATCCGCAAGACTCTATTAGGTCTGTCCATGACTTGTGAGACCTACGTAAACCTAGTGCTTTGATACCATATTGTCACGACCCAAATTCCATTATAGGCCATGATGGCGCCCAACACCGCTTTTAGGCAAGCCAACACCGATCAACTAGTGAATTCCCATTTTATTAAATAATTCCAACATCTAATTTTACTTAAATTCAAAGCATTTGATAAATAATGGATTTTGAAGGTAAGCAAAACGGAAACAACTAGAAGAAACCATAACCATAGAAATACAACCCAAAAATCAAGTCTACTAATATGTGCAAGATCTAGTGTCACAAGTGTGTGAGCAACTAGCAGAATATACAAAAGATGACTATCCTACTGTCTGAAATAGAATAGACAGGCATAAACAAAAGAGAAACTCCGGCATGCTGCTGATGTCTCGAAAGGGGGGCAGCTCACCGTGAAGTCTCAATCCAAGCTCAAGTATGTGCACCGGGTGGGTAACTAGATGCACCTGCCTCACATCTTGTACAATTAAGTATAAAAGCGTAGTATGAGTACATAAATAATATATGTCCAGTAAGTATCCGGTCTAACCTCGAAGAAGTAGTGACGAGGGGTCGACTTGACACTTACTAGGGCCAACAATAATATAATTAAAGTGTTACGATAAGCATGAGTAGCATGAATAACACTGACAGTTTAATAACAGGAAGTGATAAGTTCTTCTTTCATAATTAAGATTTCAAATTTCAGTCATATCATTTAATCATTTACATTCCAAGGCATTTAAGCAGTATAAATCACAGAGAATTCCAAGTAATTAACATGCACAATTATGTCGAGGTCGTATGGTCCAGTCCAATATCATATAAAAATGTGCACTGCCGGAGGGTCGAACGGCGCGAACCATAGATGCATCTATTTACTATCGAAGCGCTCGACCCGATCCACAAATAACAGTTTATTTTCAAGAAAGCACACATTGCCCATTTACAGTTAAGTATTTTGTACAAATTCTTAAGTAGATGAGTATATCTTTCTATAATTATTTTACCAATTTTCAGCATGACTTAAGTGATTATAATAGCAAGTAAGGACGCAACTATTTTAAATATAGCATGATACGGGTCCTAAACTACCCGGACAATAACATAATAGTAGCTATGTATGGACTCTCGTCACCACGTACATATGTAGCCCCCACAGATAGGTACGTACATTTATTTAATTCACCTATGGGGTTAATTCCCTCTTACAAGGTTAGAAAGGAGACTTACCTAGTCTCAAGCCTACTTCCCAATTCAAGAACGCGCTCAAACATCCAAATTTGACGCCAAACGACTCGAAACTAGTAAAATATTACATAAACTAATCAATATATGCTCAAAAGTTCATAATTCCACCATTTAAGTGATTACCCAACCTAAATTGCAAGATCATAAAATTCACCCCCGGGCCCATATGCTCGGATTCTGGAATTTTTTAAAGGACGTTGTCAGCCATAACCTTAGGAACACAAATATATGATTTCTATTAAATTCCATAACAAATTTTGTGGTAATCACATTTTTGTCAAAACCCTAGGTTTTCACCTAAACCCTTGATTTCCCCCAATTTTTACATGTTAATATACCCATAATCTATATATTGAACTCACAATAGGTAGAAATTACTTACCTCCAAAAGCTATGTGGAAATCCCTCTCAAAAAGCTCCAATAATCACCCAAAGAGTGAGAGAAAATAAGTGAAAATGGCTTAAGTCCAGTATTAAATGAAGTGCATTGCCTCCAACTTTTTCGCACCTGCGGTCGCTAGGCCGCATCTGCGCCCCCGCTTCTGCGGACAAGGGTCCGCCTCTGCGAAAATGGGCAAGGTTGGCTGGCATCGCATTTGCGGGCGGGCTCCCGCTTCTGCGGTCCCGCTTTTGCGGAAAGGGAGCCCTTTCTGCGGCGCTTGGGATGCCCTTCCTTGGCCGCTTCTGCGGTGCTTGGC
Organism: Nicotiana attenuata; assembly: GCF_001879085.1. Classification (NCBI taxonomy): domain Eukaryota; kingdom Viridiplantae; phylum Streptophyta; class Magnoliopsida; order Solanales; family Solanaceae; genus Nicotiana; species Nicotiana attenuata. Next base: position 625,135 of record NW_017670303.1, read on the forward strand.
CCGCACATGCGAGCTCGCACCTGCGGCTGACCAACCACATGTGCGGTTATGACAGTAGCTGGAGCTTCAGCTCTTGCTCCAACTTTCAACTTGGTCCAGGCCTCATCCGATTGACGCTGGGGGCCTCCAGAGCCTCGCCCGAACATACAAACAAGTTTGAAATCATAAAACGGACTTGCTCGGACTCTTGGAACGCCCGAAACAACATTTAAACGAAGAATCACACCCTAATACCAATTCAATCAAACTGATGAACTTCAAGTTCTTCAATTTACTTCCAATGTGCCGAAACATACTTATACTACTCGTAATGACACCAAATTTTGCGTGCAAGTCTTAAATGACATTACGAAACTATTCCCGGTCTCGAAATTCTGTTTGGACCTCGATATCACCAAAACCCGCTCCAAACCAAATTTAAAGAACTTCTAAAAACATTCAAGAACCAACTTTCACTATTAGGCGCCAAAACACTTCTGAATCACCCAAAATCCGATCCGAGCATACGGCCCAGTCCGAAATCATCATACGAACCTGTTGGAACCTTCAAATCCCGATTCCGAGGTTGTTTACTCAATATGTTGACCGAAGTCAAACTTGACCTTTTAAGCCAACATTAAGGAACCAAGTGTTCCGATTTCAATCCAAAATATTCCAAATCCCGAACCAACCATCCCCGCAATTCATAAATCAGTGAAAGCAAGTACGAGAAGTCTTATTTAAGAAAACGGGATTCTAATAAGCAAAACGACCAGTCGGGTCGTTACAATTAACTAACAAAAAGTTTAAATTTGAAAATAATTAACTTAATAAATAATTTCATTTTCTTAAAGTATCAAATGTTTTGGGACAAATGAGTTCGTCAAAATTACTAATATTAGGACCGGATGGAGTCGTTCATAGTTTCTCGTTTTCAAATTGAAATCCTTTGCTATATGTTACTAAAAATAAGACTAATTAATAAATAAAATTATTCCTCTTTTTCACTGAAAAAAATTATTCTTTGGTATACGAGCAAAAGGGATGTTATCCATCATAACCAAGAAGATCTAAGAAAAAAGCTTAGATCAAAAGGGACTTTCACTCAAATATTTTTTTTTTAAATATGGTTATACTCGATTAACCAACTTTCAAGGTTTTAATTGGTAGTTGGAAAAAATAAAACTTGGAGCCCGTTTGGATTAGCGGGAAAAATGTAGCTTTTAAGCACATCAATTTTTAAGTGCTGGAACTTGTTTTATAAATAAGCAGTTAGTTGTTTGGATAAAAGTGGTGAAGCTTAAAAAAAGCTGTTGAAGTATTTGGTAAATAAATGCTGGTAAGCACTTTTTCTGTTAAAAAGACAAAAATATCCTTAAAATTGTTAACGTTATAAATGAGCTGATTACTACAATATATTTAATTCTAAATTAATGGAAAAAAATAATTTATATTTTAATTTTGTTTCAATTTAATTGATTACTTAAGATAATTTTTATAAATATAATTCTTGAACACTCATTTTTTACCACTTTCAATGAAGTAAACTTCCATAAAAATAAAACGAGCTCATTATCCTCCATTAATTAGAAAAAGAAACAACAAAAATGATGCATTCTAACATGTTGTTCTGAAGAATCTCATAAGTTAAAGCTAAAACATAAAGCTAACACTTCACAAATATTTAAAATACAATATTCATACAATTACAAGCATCAAGCTTCACAAATTTCATTAGCAATCAAATCACGAAGACCCATCCAAATGAGATCACTTTGCTCTTCCACATTTTTTATATTTATGTTGTTATTAGCTCTCGAAGATGTACCAATATCAGGATCAACAAATGGAACATATCTCTCATTCTCAGCTGTTCGGAATGCATCATCCATATTGTATTTCTATCTAATATAGTTATGAAAGGCCATAGTGGCAAGTACGATGTCTCTTTGAGTGTCAATTTGATGGAAAGGCATGTCTCGTAAAATAGACTACCTCGCTTTCCAAATCCCAAATGTGCGATTTATAATATTTTGATAAGAAGAATGCAAATAGTTAAATTTTTCAATTCGTCCTCTTGGTTTTCGCAAATGTCTTGTTGCAACGCGGCGGAATTGTGCTAGGTGGTATCTCACATTTCTCCTTTGTATGGAGCCATATGTCCCTTCATGTGCGGATATCCTGCATCAACTAGATAATATTTATTTTTATTTGGATGTGGAAAGTTGAATTCTGGTCTACAAAGGGCCTCACCAAATATACGACTATCGTGAGCTGCTCCTTCCCACACGACCCATGCAAATGTAAAACACATATTAAAATCTATGACAGCAAGAACATTTTGAGTTGGATAACCTTTACGTCCAATATATTATATATCTTGACCTTGTTGTAATCTTGCTTTAACATGTGTGCCATCAAGTGCTCCAATACAATCCTATATACATATACAAGTATAAATTTAACTTAAGTTAGTAATAGAGATAAAAATTAAGTTATAAGTTTAATAAAAAGTAATTATGTAAAATTATTACTTACTCTAAAGAATGAGAGATATCGACCGATACATGGCTTGTGAGCTCCCACATCATCATTATAATTTGGATGTGGTCTAATAATATCTCTTGGAAGATCACAAACGGCCTTTAAAATACTATAAAAGTGTCTATGAAATATTTCTCCTGAATGTTGAAAGATTTCCTGTATCAATCGATTTCCAGCTCTATGTGCATAAGTCATCAAGAACATGCCTAATATCTCGTGTATAGACATTCCACGTGTGGGTTTAAGCCCATACTTTTCAATCATTCGATAGATCAACAAACACCGACTTATCAATCAAAAATTTTCGTAACAATGAGTCTCATTTTGTTTGAATATCTCTTGAATAAATACATTTTCAGACCGACTAGATGTACGACAAGGTTCCTTGCATAGGTATTTTTCATAATAAATCAAAATTAATGTACCTTGCTATTTAACATAAAACCGTACATTCCTTCTCGTCTTGCTCCCTCTGTATTTCCTCCGGTTCTTCTTCATCTTCATCGTCTGACAAATAACTTGGATAAGGATCTACCAAGTCGCTGAAGCTCGAACTCTCCATTTAACTGAAAATGAAAACGTAAGGTTAACTGAAGCTTTCTAAACATAACATTAACTGAAGTTTTACAAACACAAAGTAAAGTGAAACTAACTTAAAGATAATTGAAGTTAACTGAAGCATTCTCTGTGGCTATACACATCATAATAAGAGAAGAGAAAGATCTCATCTATTTTGGATATTATTTTCGTGAATAAAAGCTTGATGTTAACTGAAGCATCCGACATAAAGTTACTGAAGTATCTGTCACGACCCCAAATTCACCAGCCGCCCGTGATGGCACCGAACTCACTTGCTAGGAAAGCCAAGCATGACAAAAACAAAATACAAAGGCTAAGTTAACAAAAATAGTACAAGTCTAAAGCCAATTAACATAAACAACAGTGCCGATACATAACAAATCTCCCAGAACATGTAAATACAAAGTCATGAGCTCTAAACGACAATACAAGTCTGGAATGCTAAATAACAATACTGTCTGAAATAAAGACAACATCACAAAACTAAAAGAGACACCAAGACTGCAGCCGAAATACAGCTCTACCTCGTCCCTCGGATAACTCAGCAAGCAAAACTCTGCTACTGGCGGCTCGGTCCAACACCTTGATCTGCACAATTAAGTGCAGAGTGTAGTATGAGTACAATCGATCCCATGTACTCAGCAAGTATCATAACTAACCTCGCCGAATTAATAGAAGCAAAAAATATAAATAATACTCGCTAATCACTTATATAGATCATGAATCCAATAAGTACAAAATAATAATATGATCAAGTCATGAATCGCAGAAAGAACCACCTTGGTGTGCATAATTACTTAACGTACTCTGCTCAGTCAAAAATCCAGTAGAAAAAAAAGATATGCAAATAAAGGAGATAGCAATCAAGGAAGTTACAAGTAAAGATGAAATGCAATAACCAAAATCAAACACTCCTAGCTTTTCCTAAGAATTTCCATAATAGTACCAAATACTGATCAGTTTTCCTCAATCCGCGTGTACACCATCAAGAGGAAACATGAGAGGGTGAGCCTAGGGGGATGGATCCATATCATTCGCTGCACGGCGTAGTCACGTGCAATAATCATAATCCACCACGTGTGGTTACAAGCTCAATATCACAATCCGTCCGGTGTGGTCACAGGCTCAATATCACTATCCTCCGGTGTGGTCACGGGCTCAATAACATAATTCGCCCGGTGTGGTCACGAGCTAAGTAACACAACCCGCCCAGCGAGGTCACAAGCTAAATAACGTAATTTGCCTGATCTGGTCACATGCTCAATAACATAATCCGCCCGACATGGTCACATACTACCATACTAAACCATGTCACACAGATAAATATATAAGAATACTTGTATATGATCAATGTATATCAGATTTCATACTCCTGGACTATTATAAGTGATATGCTAAGGTGTATGCATGTGCAAAGTGTGCTAACATAGCTCAAATCAGGTAATTACATCACTAAAGTAGCAATTATCAAGTTCGAAAAGGAGATTAACATCTATATAACCTCAAACAAGGCTCAAATAACTCGCATCAGGGTACAGATAGAAACATCGTGGCATAAATCTTAGCAATCAATTCAACGCATATCATAGCCTAAGTACTACCCCGAGCATGGATAAATACTCCGGTACACGCACACGAGCTCAATCCTGCAAATGTGTACCACCCATAACATGTAGCTATCACAAATAACTCAGGCAACTAGTGCCTCGACCAATTTTAGGTAAGATACCTACCTCAATTGAGCGTGTGCTAAGGTGTCGCGTTTACGTAGAAAGGAGGCCTGTTGGGGCTTCAGGCATCTTAGCCTTCGCGATCGCGGTAGGAGGACCGTATTGGTGTACACTTAGGGTTGTTGTGCATCGTGCTCGTGACTAGTGTCTCATGATCACGCAAGCCTTTTTCTAGGCAGTGTTAGTTGTGCTTTGCGATCGCAAAGTATTTTCCTGGCAGACCATAAGTACTCTATTTTTTAGGGTTTTAATAATTTTAACATATTTTGAGTTATAGAGCTCGGATTTGGGCGATTTTGGAGGAGATTTCACGATTTTGATTGTGGTAGTGATTTTGACTCGGATTTGTTTATTGTTCATGATTCCAACCTTGATATTAGCATTTAATTGGTGAATTAAAGTGAAGAAATTGGAGATTTTAATAAAAACTTTTCTAAAGCATAAATTGATTATTTGAGGGTCGATTTGAGGCCAGACTTGGATAGAACACATATATTTGGACTCGTATCGGAGTGGGTGTTCGGAATTTGTAAGTCTAGTCAAGTTCTGGGATGCGGGCCCGGTGTTGAATATTTGATTTTGGTTAAAGATCTTAACTCTATCATTTGAAATCATTTCTTATGGCTTTTATTGATGATACTAAGTTATTTTGGCAAGATTCTAGCCATCGGAGGTTGATTCACACGGGAAGGGCTTATTAGAGGATTGATTTGGCTTACTTGAGGTAGGTGTCTTGTAAGGCCCCAGAAAATTTCTCTATATAACTTAGGGATTTGTGGTGCTGAGTTAGGCTAAAGTGTTCAGAGGTAGTGAAAGAATGCACTAAGGTGTTGAGGAATCTTTTTGGCAGAAGAACGCAATTCTGCGATCTGATTTGCAGCAGTAGAATTGATATTGCGGACCACACTCCCATCGTAAAGTGAAGCAGAAGTTGAGCTAAGTTGAAGACCATTATGCGACGCACTATGCGACCACATATCAGGTTTGCGGTGCATTTCGCGTTCGCAGAATAGGTCTGCGGACCGTAGACTGCCACATACCCAACCTGAAATATCCCAGTTTTGAGCATCGATTGTGCGACCATTTTGCAAGCGGCACATCTATTATGCGGTCATTTCTGCGACCGCATATCTGAGTCGGAGGGTGCATTTTTCTATTCTTTTAACCCGACCCCATTTTGATAATAATGTTTGGGGTTTCATTTGGGGCGATATTCTGATGATTTTAGAGAGAGGTAAAAGCAACATATATATATATATATATATATATATATATATAGAGAGAGAGAGAGAGAGAGAGAGAGGGGCGNTCAGAGACACTTCAAAGAACAAGTGTAAAATAAGGTGTGTTATGAAAATTTGTATCAAATAACCACTATTATTCCTAGCCCCATGGTGGGCGCCAAACTGTTTACCCTCAAAATCGGATATCAATTGAATTTGTAAGTGGTTTCAAGGATACATGGACTAATTTGACCCAAAGCGATAAATTGAATTATAATTAAAGTGAACAGTGATAAAGTAAATTCAAACCGTACGACATGAACAGTTATAACCTTGAAAAGTAAGGCCCACTTGAACTGGACGTAGTTCAAACGGAATCACATACAGAAGAACAGTAGCGTACAGAAAGAAAATAATATTATATTGCTTTGGGATGCGCGTAACAATGCATCTTTACAAGTAATCAGACATCCTTTATATAGTAGGGGAGTCCTACTTTAGGTACAATTCTATAAAAGGTAAAAATCTCCTGATTTGCTGATTTGTCGGTTCCTTATTGATACATGCCGAGATTCCCGCCGTAATATCCGGCCGGTCACGGATATTTCGGCCTTCTGTTATCTCGGTCTCCTGTTGGTTGTACAAACAATGTTTTCTCGAGCTCGTTCGGGGTCCGGGGTCGATTCCAAGGTCATGGACTCAATGTTCTCTAGGACGAACATTCTGACCTCGTGTTCTGGTTCGATGGGACTCGGGGTCGGTCTTCAATCCCTCGTATTCGGAGCTCGATCTGTCATGTAGTAGACGAGCCCCATTTCGATCGTATACAGATTGTTTGTTAAAATGCCAAAAGAAAGAAAAATAGCACATGAAAAAAAAAGTAAAAACGTAAAGAAAATGGATAAAATGTAGAAAGAAAACAGGTGACATTTCCATCAATTTAGTTGTAGAACCAAGTATTTGACACAGTTTGACAAATATAGTTTTTTGTGGGAGGTAATATGTATCATATAATTAGTTGAGGTGCACGTAAGCTGGTCCTGACATTAGACAACAACAAAAAATACAGTGAAATTACACAAGTGGGATCTGGGAAGGGTAATGTGTACCGATACCTTACCCCTACCTTGTGAAGGTGCCCCTGACATCATTAATTTTTTTAAAGAAAAATAATATATATATATATATATATATATATATATATAGAGAGAGAGAGAGAGAGAGAGAGAGGGGCGGGGGAGGGAGAGGGAACCTAGCATTTCAAGACACCCAATCTTGCTCAAATCTTCAAGAATCAAGGAAGCTAGCACTAGATTATCTTCCATCTGGGTAAGTCCTACTTCTAGAGCTTGCATGAAAGAGGTTAAGAGTTCAATTATATTGTGGGATTAGAAATAGGCCATTCATGTGACACTAGGTGGTAGTATGTGGGATTAATGAACTATTTTGGGTAGTTTCTTGTTGAAATCGGTTGAGGGAAGAAGGAATTTTCATTTTAGAACCTTGTAGTCTATTTCACATGTTAGGTGTTTGATGAAATTCCTAAGACAGTTACACCATGGGAAATCTTTCTAATTATTAATCGATTTTCACTATCTTCCTAAAGATTATTATTGCTAGAGGTATTGGTGCGCTGTAGTAACTTAAGGAAAGCTCAACATGGTATGTTGGCTAAACTTTCTCTCTCAGAATTGAATTCCATGATGTTCTGTAAAGTTTAAGTATGATCGGCTTAAAATCCCTAATTTCTACATTTTGGATTATCCCCTATAAACTTATAAACTTGATTATTCTGAATGAGCCTTATATCGAAATATAGATGTTTAAAGTATGGCTTGCTTATTAAAAGGGTATGGCTTGAGTCGTATTTTAAATGAAAACTAGTATGCCTCTCTGAGATGAGGAAAACTCGATATGCTTAATACTCCTAATTGCTCTTATGTGTGCCTAATGTCTTGATTGAGAATGTCTTGTTGTTGATAATCTATAAAGATGTTTGAAAATGAATTAAGTGAATTGGGCAAATAGAGTGTGGCCAACATGCCAAGAACTTAAGTTATAAATGTGACTAGTGATGCCAGTGAAATGAGAAAATATGAAACAGATTATGAAATGAGCCTCGACTCAACTGTTTTAAATGACTTCTAAAATAGAATTTGCCAAAAGGATCTTTTACTCAATGCCCATAAGTGGTTGTTTTAACTAATGCCTTGCCTTATAAATATATCCAATGTGATTCGAACTCTTACATACTCCGATGTTGAGATTGTACATTGTCGTGATTGGAAAAGAGAAATTTAGAATAATTGGTGTATGGCTTTGATGTGTGTTCTGTTGCTGGTTGGTATTTGATGGCGATCATTGAAATTAAAAGAAGTGAAAGTATGGAAAATGAAATGCGGCCATCGTGCCATGAATAAAGAATCTTGTGAAAGGCCCAAAGAGTCAAGGAAATATTGTTAATGTGGATGGTTTTAAATATTAATAAAGATCTATACAACGTGAAAGATGTTGAAGTGAGTATAATTGTATGTATGTTACATTTGTGTGCAAATTAAATTAAAAATATTTTTGGGAGTATCATTAGTAAAATCGAGGAAGGGTGGGTCACAAGGTCCACACCTGAAACTACACGTGCCGGTGTAGGGGTGGATTGGGATTATTTCCCCTTATTTGGGATGAAATTGTAATATTGGTGAAATTTTGATTATTCCCTTTAATTGGGATGAACTTGGTAACAACTATGAATTGGAAAAAGCCAACCCACACGTCATATGTGGGAAGGCGGCGTAGCTGATCGGGTGGAGATCAGACTCCATGTTGCGTACATGGTAATACTACTCTTGTAACAACTTTATTTTGTATCATCATGTCAAACCACATTGTCCGTGGGAAGATGGCATAGCCAATCGGGCGTGATCGGACTCCGTGCTAACAAAGACGGTGGAATATCGGTGCTAATGATCTCCTAACCAAATATATATATATATATATATATATATATATATATATATATATTGAAATATTTTAATTAAAAAACGAAAAATACTTAATAAAATACTAAAAAATATGAAAATTATTACAAAAATAGAAAAAACACTGGAGAAAAATTCCAATACATGTAATAATATAACACATAAAAGAGTAAAAAAAATTATAAAAAAGTAACATAAAAATTATTTAAAATTACCAAAAGAAATGATCTCCCAACCAAATATATATATATATATACATATACATACATATATACATATATATATATATATATATATATATATATATATATATATATATATATATGTATATATGTATGTATGTATGTATACACACTATTTTTGTACTTTGAAAATCGTTATGTTCCAATTGATTATTTGGATATTGTTGATTGTGACTTGCTGGTTCTATGCGTTGTCTTTGCTTATATGGACATTCTATTTTGAAAGAGGACTTTTAGCTATGCATACTAGTGCTATTCGATGGTACTTATGTCCCTTTTGCCGGGGGCGATGTATCTTTAATTGATACAGGTAGTCCCACAGCAGGCGGCATCGATCAGTGACAGCAGTATTCTCTCACCAGCAGACTTGGTGAGCCCCACTTCATCCCGGGGTCATGTCATGTATCTTTTGTTCATTTTCTTATCTTGTTTTGAGGTATAGCCGGAGCCTTGTTGCCGACATTTTCTTATTATTCTTCGGTTGTACTTAGAGGCTTCGTCGACAGTTTGTGGGTGGTTCTTAATGTTGGGAGTGGAACTAGAAAGGTTGGTATTTGGCAAAAATATGTTTTCCATTAAATCCATAAACTTGTAATATTTTGTTAATATGAATGAAGTTGTTAATGGAAATGAAATGGAAGTCGTAATATGTATCGACCCGACCGGTCGTTTTTAGAACTCACGCCCCGATCCCCTATTAACTGCTTCCCCTAAGTTCATTTCTGCTATTTTGGTTTGCCGGGACGTTCGGTGTGGTGTTTTCGGAGTGTTTTGGGACACTTAGTCCCTAAATGAGAGCTTAAGTGTTGGAAAGTGGTCCGTAGTCAGAACAGTGTGAAGACGACCTCGGAATGGAAATCTGATGGTCCCTTTAGCTCCGTTAGGTGATTTCGTGGTTGGGAGCGTGTTCGGAATGTATTTTGGAAGTTCGTAGCTCATTTAGGCTTGAAATGCCGAAGTTTGAATTTTTGAAGTTTCCGGTCCGATAGTGAGTTTTTGATCTGAGGGTCGGATTGGAATTCCAGAAGTTGCAGTAGCCCCGTCATGTCATTTGGGATGTGTGTGCAAAATTTCAGGTCATTCGGACGAAGTTTGGTTAGGTTTTTGATCGAAAGCGTGTTTTGTTGGAATTTGAAGTTCTTAGGCTTGAATCTTTGATTAAATCGAGTTTCCGACGTTGTTTTAGGTGTTTTGAAGATTGGTACAAGTTCGAGTAGGGTATTAGGTGTTATTGGTGCTTTTGGTTGAGGTCCCGGGGGCCTTGGGATGATTTCGAATGGTTAACGGGAGGATTTTTGAAGTTTGGAAATACCAGTCTTTGCTGCTTCTGGTATTTCTGCATCTGCGGCCTGGGAACCGCAGATGCGGTTACGCAGATGCGACATTGAAGACCGCAGAAGCGGTTTTGTCCAAGCTTGTTTGTTTCCGCAGATGCGGTGGTTGGCCCGCAGAAGCGGGATCGCATCTGCGAGGAAATAACCGCAGAAGCGGTGTTGGGCAGTTAAAAGAAAACCGCTGAAGCGGTTGATTTGTTCCGCAGAAGCGGAAGCTGGGATTTTAAAGGATGCCGCAGAAGCGGCCAGAGTTCCGCATAAGCGGGACCGTAGAAGCGGTCCCTTGACCGCAGAAGCGGTATTCATTGTTCAGAAAAGGGAATTTCGAGGGTTGAGTTTCAAAAGTTGAAAAAATCAATTGAGAGCTCGGGAGAGGGCAATTTTGAGTGGGTTTTGAAGTGCAGATCATTAGGTAATGTTTTCTTAATCCCTTTTAGTTGTATTCCATCAATATATAGCTTAATCCATCATCTAATTTCGAATTTGGCATCAAAATGGGAGAAAAACTTCTTAGACTAACCATTGAGTTTTGGGTGAGCATTTGACCTCCGATTTTGGGAGATTTTTTATATGGTTAGACTCGTGAGAGTACGAGGGTTCTGAAAATGTGAAAATTATTCGATTCCGAGACATTGGCGTGAAGGGCATTTGGTCATTTTGCCTAATTTCGCGCTTTAGCTTTGAATTAAATAGTAGAATTAGTTGCTTGAGATGTTATTTACAATGTGTGATTTAATTGAATAGATTTGGTCATTTGGAATCGAGTACTCGTGGCAAGAACGTGGTTTCTAATTGATTTTAGCCGGTTCGAGGTAAGTATCTGGCCTAACCTTATGTGGGGGACTACCCCTAGGATTTGAGTCTTCTTCGTTGATTGTATTCCTTGTACGCGAGGTGACGAGTGCGTGCTCGGATTTATTTGTGGAAAATTGCCCCTTTTAGGCTCTTAGATCCTTGTAATCACCGAATATGAAGTTGTTCTTGATGCGATTGAGTTCCCTGTCATTAGATTTACCTTTACATGTCTTACTTGGAATTTATTTGCCCTTTTTGGCTTATTCTTGTTGCCTAATTGACTTTTACTCATTTCACTGTAGACATTACCCTTCTATAGTCACATTATCCCTCCTAACTGCTTGTCTTTATTTGGAAACACTATTTTCTATCTTTCATGTAATTAATTGGTCCTCATTGGAAGAAGTTAGATATGCTATGTTTAATCGATATTTCCTTAAATTGTAAATTGTTTAATTCATGTTAACTTCCTTGTTGTTGAACTTAGTATTATGAAATTGTCATTTCATATTATTTCTCCCTTGTTGAGTCGTTCTTATTGCGCTTAGTATTTTCCTGTTACGGTTATTCCTTGTGAGTTAGTTGTACCGTCTTTTGGTGAACGGAATTTCTTGAGTTGATTCTCTTGCTTTGTTCCTGTATATATTGTCATTTGTAGTGTTGTATTGATATTGTGATGCACGAGGTTTCTGCCGTGCGATTGTCGATATTGTGATGCACGAGGTTTCTGCCGTGCGATTGCCGATATTGTGATGCACGAGGTTTCTGCCGTGCGGTTGTTGATACTGTGATGCACGAGGTTTCTGCCGTGCGATTGTTGTTGAAGGGTTGCACGAGGTCTTTGTCGTGCTATTGTTGTTATTGATGTTTTTGCACATGCGGCGTAATAAAGCGGGATATGTTATATGCTTATATGTGGGTTGCGCATGTGGCGAAATAAGGTGGGCTATGTCAGGGGTTGATTGTAAAGAATTGTGACGGCCTGTGGAGGCGTTTCCTATTGTTTCATATTGAGATTGTGGATTGCTTACCTGTATGAGCTTTATCGCTTGGAAGTTGTGAGGAAACGTCGTACGTGCTGTCTGTTCCCCTTTTTATGTTTACTAGTTGGTAGAGTTTTGTTAGAAACACTTGCACAAGCATACACGTAGTTGAACACTCCTATTAGAGGTGAATTCCTCCTGATTTTGCTAAGGGTGGAGGTACGCCCTCGTTTATCCATTTTTTTACACGTGAGAGTGGCCCTGGTTAGCCAGTGAGTTGTCAGCATGACCGTGAGATTTATGGGGCATAGGATGCCAAGTGTTAGATTTCAGATGCTGGGTTCTCGTGAGTTGTGGTTTGTCCGAAATTTGGTAAAATTGTTGAGAGGGGTTGAATAAGACCTTATGTGGACATCATTGTAGGATATGGATTATTGACTTGTTTTTCCCTTGCTGTGTTGTGACCTTAGGATTTGGATTGTGATTCTGTCGTCATTTCGTATCGTCATTTACTATATTCTCGTTGTTACTTGTTGCCCTTTTTCCTTATTGTGATTTGAAGCATTTCTTTTGTCATTCATGCAGACTTTACATATTTATATATCGGTTCCATTATTCCTATGATTATACTGTTTATTTGACCGGTAGGTGCCTTGACTATTCCTCGTCACTACTCCATCGAGGTTAGTCTTGCTACTTACTGGGCACCGCCGTGGTGTGCTCATACTACTCTTCTGCACATTTTTGTTGTGCGGATACAGGTACTCCCGTTCAGTTCTGTCAGCCTGGGAAGGAGGCGTTTCTATAGAGACTTCGAGGTATATCTGATACGTCCGCAGACCGAAGAGTCACTTTCTATCTTCTGTAATGAGTATAGTTCTATCAGTATTTTTCCTTGTATAGATATTCTTGAGTCAGAGCCTCTTATGTATCCCTTAGCTTGTGATTTGTGAGTTTCCGGGTTTTGGGAGTTTTGTTTGCTTCGAGAATTGTTGTGGTATGTGCTGAGCGGCACCTTAAACACCGTTTTATTTTACCACTTCAGTTTTATTTATTTTCTTCCGCAATTATGGTTTATCTTCCGCATTGTTAGGCTTACCTAGTAATAGGGACTAGGTGCCGTCACAACATGTTCACGGAGGGCGAACTGGGGTCGTGACATAATGAAATATTTTCAGAATTTGATTAATGGAGTTCATCTCCTCTTTATTCATGAATTAGTTTGGGTAGAATGAAATCTAACATGCTTGCTCAGTCGGATTTACTCGGTTGAGCGCCGGTCGCGCTCCTCGGTTTTGGGGCGTGACATGTCTTACATAAACTTGGTTGAGGCACTAGTTTCCTGAGTTATTTGTGATAGCTACGTGTTACGGGTGGTGCACATGTGCGGGGTTGAGCCCATGGACATGCACCGGGATATTTATCCATGCCCGGGATAGTACTTAGAATATGACATGCCTTGAATTGATTTCTAAGCTCCATGCCACGATGTTTCTTATATTTGTACCCTGTTGTGAGTTATTTGAGCCATATTTGATAATTACTACTTTAGTGATGCAATATCCTAATTTGAGCTATATTTGCACACTTTGCACATGCATACACCTTAGCATGTAACTTATACCAGTCTAGGAATATGAAATCTAATAATCATTGATCATATACATGTATTCTTGTATATTTTCTTTTTGTGTGATATGGTATGGACTGGTAGCCTATGACCACGCCACGCGGATTATGTTATTGAGCTTCTGACCATGTCAGGACGATTAAGTTATTTAGCATGTGACCACGCTGGGCGGATTGTGTTATTTAGCATGTGACTATACCAGTGGATTGTGTTATTGAGCCTGTGAACACACCAGGTAGATTGTGATATTGAGCATGTGACCACATGCCGTGAGGATTATGATTATTACATGTGACTACGTCGTGTAGTGTATGGATATGGATTCATCTCCTTAGATACAATCTCTCTTATTACTTCTTGATGGTGTACACGCCTATGTCACACCTCCTTTTTTACCTACACCCCCATAAAGGGTATAATAAAGGGAATTTTTTCCAATTAAAATGACAATCGAAACAGGATTATTTATTTATTAAAAATTCAGAGTCGCCATTTGGGATAATTTATGGTGTCCCAAGCCACCGGTTTAGAATCCCGAATCGAGGAAAGATTTGACTCTCTTTATGTCTGCGAACATAAAAATATGGGTAAGGAATTCTGTTAACTCGGGAAAAGGTGTTAGGCACTCCCGAGTTCTGTGGTTCTAGCACGGTCGCTTTGATCATACTTGGCTTATTAACATTGTTTAATTACTCATTTTAGAACCTATGTGCATTTACCTTTCACCGCTTTTTAATTAAGAAAATTATCTTGAAACGGGTCACGCGTACGTGTACCCATTTGTTTGGCGCATCAAAAATCATGTTACGCGAACGTGTCCACAACTAATAACGCTTTATTATTATTAAGAAAAGTTTGGCCAAAGTTGCGCGAACGCATACTCCGGTTTTATTTTAAAGAATCGTAATCATGTCATGCGAACTTGTCCACAACCGCGATAGCATATTAAACGGCCCTAAAGGTTTTTCTACGAATATTCCTCATTAATAACTAATTAAGGTGTTCGCGAGGGCCATAGACTATTTATATTTATTATGGCTCGCCTCCATAGTAAAGGGCTTGCTAGCTAAACAACTTAAAGGGCTGGTCTATTCCTAGATGGAGCTGAATCTCAAAGTGTGAATTTAAATGGCCCGAGGTTTTCAATTTTGTTTGTCATTTGGGCCAGGCCTGACGTGAGGCCCAACAATTTACCAAACCCAAAGGCTGTGAAGAGTGAATCTCCACAGCAACTTTCAATGAGCCCATAGAGGAAGCCTAACATAACAATTACGTGCAACCGGCATCAACGGGTTTCATGCGTCGAACCCAGACTAAAGCAGAAGACATCCAAACGTTCTTAAAAAAATGTAAACATTGCAGATCAAAAAACTTGGTATTGAGTAATCATTAAAATTAAACCCACAATTGCTAGGTGTTAAAGCCATGGTTGAAATCAACTGAAACACGTTCCCGGGCCACTTCAAGTTAACCATATGCATATGACATTTACTTACACACCAGAGACTAAAAATCATGGGAAACCTTAATTAGAGAATCATAGTTCACGTCACCACTTACTTGAATTTATCAACCATACACTAAATATAACCTCAAACCTAATTTAAAAAAAAACATTAACTACCTGATGCATACATCCATCATACTTTCGCAAACAACACCAGACCATCATATCTCAACAAGTCACAGAACTCTACTAATACCTCCACACTAATATTTTATCCTCAGCCTCTTTAACATCAATCCAGCCATGAATTCATTCCCAAGCATGATTAAATATGCTATTTGGAACTAACAGATTTAAACACATTAGACTTGACTGAGCTTAAGCGCGTTATGCCAACAGACTTAAAGCAAATACAGAACGTAATAATCTAGTTAATTACACAGTGATTCATGTGATAGAGAGCATATGTATCATGAAGAACTATAGATGAGACAAGGGGATCTGTCATGCTTTCAGCTTTTATTTCATCTTCAAACTAAGAATTACACCTGCAGAATTTAGAAGGATACCTGGACTTTGAGAACAAAAATAGAAAAAAAGGAGAATCAGCAACAGAGCAGCAGGTAATCAACAGCAGAAGCCAACCAGATTCAACAAAAAAAAAAACCAGGAAATCAATTCAAACCCAATGAAAGATTAACCCTCAACTAGCTTGAATCAAAGCTTTTAACAACCGAACATCAATCCATTTTGAATATCAGAATAGGAATTTGTTTTTTTAGAAGTAAAAAAAAATCACTGAAGCTTTCAATGGAGCAGTAGAAATCCTTCTTGTTTTTGTATTCTCTGTATTTCTTGGCTCTTAAGAATCTCTTCCAAGTCTACCTTGCAAGGCAAGAATAAGATGCCTTTATACGCAAGGCAATAAGGCAACCAAAGGGAGATCAGATTTGCCTATTAGCCCTTTTTGAATTTTTGTTTTTGCAACTTAGTCCTTAGTTAAAAATCTGAAACTCATTTTAAACCCCCACCCAGCTTCCTAGAAGCTTCTCAATTAGTTAGCAAAGATTCCCCTATCCAATTACCCCAAATTACCCCTGAACCCTTGTATTTACCCTCCCCTGAAAAACAAGTACGGGCTCAAGTGAAATGCATACAGGCCTAAGCCATGCGGGCTACCAGAATTTCCCTCCTTCCCCACTTTGGGCTTCCTCTGTACAAAGCCCAAACAAAATTAAAGAAATAAGGCAGCACAGTTTCATAGAACAAGATGATAAAAACCATAACAATTCCAAAGCTGTGAACAACGAAACTTCAAACACAAACAAAAAAAAATGAGAAGGCACAAACAGAAAAGAAAAAGAAATCATCATGAACAAATACTGATTTTCCAAATTGACGATGCTGATTTATAACACAAGAACTGCTGCTTGAAACCAAACTAAGACGACGAGCAACGAAAGGAGTAAAGACTAGAAACTATAGTAAAGAAGGGAAAGATGTACCGTGCTTTACCGGAGAATTGATGACTTAGCGAAATCGATGACTAAGGAGGATCCGGTAAATGGTGAGAATTGTAACATGGGCATTAACCGGAATTTCTTCGACGGCTAATTCTCCATATCACAATCCTCAACACCTACTCTGAAATGAGATGGACGAGAGACTTGAAACACGGATTGCTTGACCGACTGGTTGCCATGACGGGCCCTGAAATTGATTAAAACCAGCCAATCCCACGTGATATCACCACAAATAAGGGAAAAAATCGAAGAAAGCCAAAACCCCGCAAATTTCTGTCTTCCAAGATTTGAACTTCATGAGAATCGGGTGACTTTTGGAGAGAATTCGTGGTGGATTTGGAATGAAGAGGCAGCAAGGACTATCTGGTCAAGTTTCGGTGGAGTTTGGAGATCATCCACCGGCGACCATGGCTGAATCGCTCAGGGGAGGCGTTACTTGGTGAGGGAGATGAGAGAAGGGGATTCGCTTGGTCTTAGGTTAAATGAGCGACTTTCAGACACTTTTATTTGATATGGGGGAAAGTTTTTTGGGCCGTTGGATGAGATAAAAGGAAAGGCCAGGATTAAATAGGAATTAAACAACTCAAAACGACGTAGTATTATCCCTCTACTACGTCGTTTCAAGGGTCTCAAAGGCTGGGGCCTTGGATCGGGTTACAGGGACGGGTTGGGCTTGGAAAGTGGGTTTCAGGGGGGGAAAATGACTTAGGCTGGTGTAAACTCTAAAGACTTGGCCCAAAAATCTATTTCTTCAATTCTCTCTTCTTTCTTTTCTTTTTCAATTCCTTTTCTAATTTCTTTTAATTCTTTTTTTTTAACTTAATTAAAATAAAAATAAACCTAGATTAATCCCTAGTCAAATTAAATTACCTAACTCTAAATAACAATTAACACAATCAATTAAGACCCAAATTAAAGGAAACACTACCCAAGTTCAAAAATTAAAACTAAAAAAATGTAAAATAACTATTTTTGTGATTTTGCTTTTTAATTACTAATTAATTCCTAAAAATGCAAAGTTAAGTCCTAAATGCACATGCAAAATATTTTATTTTTCATTAATTAAATAAAATAAACGTGCACAGACAAATACAAACAATTGATAGAAAATGCCACAAAAATCCACAAAATTGTAAATAATGAAAAAATTATTTTGTTTTGGATTTGTGGGAGTAATTCATATAGGGCAAAAATCACGTGCTCACAGCTGCCCCTCTTTGCTCGGAAACACGAAGAGTTTTCGTGCAAAGATAAAGTGATCGGATACGAGCGATTTTTGCCCCTTTGAATACTCCGTGGGAAGCATCTTTGAAAGATTTGACTGCATGATGATAGGCTATAATTACGTATTTTAGTTGATTATTACACTCTAATTTACTGCACTTTAATTGAGTTTGAGCTTTAATCGCTAGTGTTTTGCACTAACTGTGTGTTTTATACCTTGTAGGAGTGATTCCGAGCTATGTAGATGTTATGGAATGAATTCAAGTGATTTGGATCTTTAAAGTTTGAGTAAAAGTTCAAGGAATTAAGCTTGGATCGTGTTTGGGGGTCAACGGATGATAGTTAGAGCAAACGAAGACTTCAGTAGGTAGATTGCGCACTGTCTAGTAAAATAGATATAACTTTTTGCTCAGAACTCCATTTTGGCTTCACAATATATGGTTGGAAAACTAACTCAAAGTTACACAACTTTCGTGTTTTACGTTTTTCCAAATTCGGAATGGAACATGGTGAAAAATGCACGAACGCGCGAAGTTTGCGCGAAGTCGCGCGTGTTAGGGGGTTGAGACAGAATGGTGTGCGAAGGACGCGCGAAGGACGCGCGAGGTCGCGCGAGTCACCCGGGAAAAGTGTCCTTTTTCACATTGGATAAGGTATAATTGTTTGGGCCCAACCCTACTTGGTATATATACATAGGAGAACGTTTTTGAGAGCAATTTTTGACCAAGGAAGAGCACAGAGCCGCCGTGGAGGCCGGGTTTCATCTTTTCTTCCACCAACTTAGTAATTTTTATGTTTCTTTGTATGATTTGTTGTTTTGCTACCATGTCTATGTGGAGCTAAACTTCACGTTCTAGGGTTGTGGTTCTTTCATGACTATTGTTATTCGGATATTGATTTTGATTTCTTAGTTTATCATATTTGTTTATTTATTCAATCATGCACTTAATTATTTGATTGCTTGATCACCAATTGAATACTATCTACGAATCTAGAGTTGAACTCGAAAGTGGGAATTCTAGATTGCATATAGGATTGAGTAGAGCAAGTTCTTGAACCTGGGCCTTGGGGAACGGATTAGCAATTGGGATAGACATATACCCAATTGCCTTGCTTGATTGATTTAAAGGAATTATAAATGCGTTCTTGTTGATTCTAATTCCATAGACATATAGGTGTTAGGTTAGCTTGAATAGGCGAGTAAGAACTCAACAAATTCTTATGAGCAATATTAACCCTGTCAACCAATAAACTAGATAAATTAGTTAGTTAATTCAATTGAAGGATACAATAGGAATGTTAGATAGCCCATAACCCTAGATCGTTTTCATTACATTGATATCATAAAAATCTACTCTTTCTTTGTCCAAAGTTCATTATTTGTTTTTATTTATTTTAATTAGTTTAGAATTAAATACTTCTAGGTTTAATTCTTGTATAAATAATTAGGATAGTCTAATTTTATTAATAGTTAATCACAAGTCCTCGTGGGAACGATACTCTACCCACTACTTTATTACTTGACGACCGCGTATACTTGCGTGTGCGTTTGGCCGCAACACGGACGAATTCTTAGGTATCTTTCTCCATGCTGTCCCAATAGTAGTGTGCTCTTATTATTTTTCGGATTAGGGAATTGGCAGCGGAGTGATTTTCGCACGTGCCCTCGTGGATTTCTCGGAGCACATAATCTATGTCTCCTGGCCCCAGACATACAGCTAGAGGCCCATCAAAGGTTCTCCCATACAGAGTTCCATTTTCGTTGAGCGAGAATCAGACTACTTTGGCTCGCAAAGCCCTCAATTCCTTTGGGTCCGCGGGTAGCTTCCCAATTTTCAAGTAATCGATATATTTGTTTCTCCAATCCCATGTTAGGCTGGTGGAGTTGATCTCGGTGTGGCCTTCCTCGACCACTTATTTGGATAGCTGAATGACAGCCCAGTGAAGTAAGTCATCTTCATTGATAGATGACCCCAGGTTTGTGAGGGCATCGGCCTCGCTATTCTGCTCTCGCGGTATGTGGACTAGGGTCCATTCTTTAAAGCTGTGCAGTGTGACTTGAACTTTGTCTAGGTATAGTTGCATCCTGTCTTCTCGATCCTCGAAGCTCCCATTTACTTGATTTACTACTAGAATGGAATCACATTTTGCTTCGATGACTTCTGCTCCTAGGCCTTTGGCCAATTCCAGACCTGCAATCATGGCCTCATACTCGGCTTCGTTGTTAGTCAATTTTGTAGTTTTTATAGATTGCCTAATTATGCCACCCGTAGGTGGCTTCAGGACTATATCGAGTCCGGACCCTTTCACGTTCGAGGAACCGTCGATGAACAAGCTCCATACCCCCGAAGATGTGCCCGTTTTCAGTAAAAGTTCTTCTCTACCTCGAGCACGAGGGCAGGTGTGAAGTCGGCCATAAAATCCGCCAGAATTTGGGACTTTATAGCCGTACGGGGTTGGTATTCGATATCGTATCCCCCGAGTTCAATTGCCCATTTGGCCAGTCGGCCCGACAGTTCGGGCTTATGCAATATGCTTCGGAGGGGATATGTTGTTAAAACACAAATACGATGGCATTGGAAATAAGGTTTTAACTTTCGAGATGCTCTTATTAATGCAAGAGCTAACTTTTCCAGGTGCGGATAGCTGGTCTCGGCATCTCCCAGGGTCCGACTTACATAATAGACAGGGAATTGCGTACCTTGCTCTTCTCGGACAAGCACACCACTTACCGCTACCTCGGACACAGCCATGTACAAATATAGTGTTTCATCCTCCTTTGGGTGTGGAGTAAAGATGGGTTCGTCAGGTTTCCCTTCAACTCCTCTAAAGCACGCTGGAATTCTGGAGCCCATTCGAAGCTATTTTTCATTTTGAGTAAGGAGAAGAAATGATGACTCCTGTCCAACGACCTTGATATGAATCGGCCTAAAGCCGCTATTCGCCCAGTCGGCCATTGTACGACCTTTACGTTGTTCACCACCGTAATTTCCTCGATGGCTTTGATTTTATTGGGATTGATCTCAATTCCCCTGTTTGACACCATGAAGCTTAAGAACTTGCCCGAACCCACTCTGACGGCATATTTCTCGGGATTGAGTTTCATGTTGTAACTTCTGAGGATGTCGAATGTCTCCTGCAAATGAGTTAAATGGTCCTCTACGCATAGGGACTTAACTAACATATCATCAATGTAAACATCCATGGAATTGCCTATTTTGTTTTCAAACATCTTATTAACTAGGCATTCGTACATGGCCCCCGCATTTTTTAGCCCGAAAGGCATCACATTATAGCAGTACGAGTCGTACTTCGTAATGAACGAAGCTTTTTTCCCTATCTTCGGCGTTCATCTGAATTTGATTATACCCCGAGTAGGCATCGAGAAAGGTGAGGATCTCGTGGCCGGCCGTAGCATCGATCAAGCGATCAATATTGAGCAGCGGGAATGAATCTTTGGGGCATGCTCGATTCAAGTCTTTATAAGCCACGCACATTCTTAATTTATTCACCTTTTTTGGGAACTACCGCCACATTGTCCAACCATTCGGGATATTTTACTTCCCTAATAGATCCTATTTTGAGGAGTTTTGTTACCTCATCCTTGATGAACGCGTGTTTTACCTCGGACTAGGTCTTCTTTTTTGCTTCACCAGTTTGAATCTGGGGTCGACACTTAATCGGTGGGTGGTTATTTCCGGCGAGATCCATGTCATATCTAAATGGGACCATGCAAAGCAATCGATGTTATTAATAAGGAATTGAATGAATTTCCTCCTGAGTTTGGGGGTTAATCCCATTCCCAGGTATGCCTTCCGATCTGGGAGGTGCTCGACCAAAACGGCTTGTTCCAGCTCTTCTACTGTCGATTTTGTTGCGTTCGATTCTTCGGGGGCAATGAAGGTTTGGGGGGCCAGGAAGTCTTCTTCATCGTTCTCGGGGGTCTGTTTGTCCTCCGGCTCCTCCGAGGTGGGTTGGTGGCCCCTCATGAACTGCAAACATCTCCCTCGCCGCGTACTGTTCCCCATATACTATTTTTATACCGTCTTCTGCCGAAAACTTTATCTTCTGGTGAAGAGTTGATGGTACTGCCTTCATGTTGTGTATCCATGGTCTTCCGAGTAATGCATTGTATCTCATGTCACCTTCGATGACATGTAATTTTGTGTTTCGAACTGTATCGGACACGTTGACCGGGAGGGTGATCTCCCCCTTCATTGTTTCGCTGGCCATGTTGAAACCACTGAGGACTCGGGAGGTAGGTATGATTTGATCGAGCAATTCGAGCTGCTCCACTACCTTTGACCTGATTACGTTGGCCGAGCTACCTGGATCCACGAGTACACGTTTAATTTGAACGTTATTCAAGAGAAATGAAATTACCAGCATGTCGTTATGGGGATGGGACAAGGTCTCGAAGTCCTCGTCACTAAAGGGGAGGACGTCCTCGGGCATGCGACCCTGAATTTACCCTTCCATTGCGACGGAAACCCTTGCCTGCTTGATCACAGGCCCTTGGGGAACGTTGGTCCCTCCGATGATCATATGGACGACGTGCTGAGGTTTTTCCGTTCCGTTTCATTTCTCTTTGCATGTACTCCTGTTGGTGTGGGAGCTTATATCGACGCGTTTGCGTGAGGCCACGTCCATGGGAATTCGTTCTGGTGCGTCATCAGGGTTTTGTGGCGGTACACCAATACGTGGAACAGCTACACCGTTCTTTTCATGGTCCTCAAGACCATTGTTTTCGCGTGCGTTCACTGAGTTAGACATTTTGACCTGAAATCAAGGATCTTGGACAAGAAAAATGTGAAATATAACTTGTGTTATGTAGTAAACAGGCAAGAAAACAATCACTATTAGTTTTAGCCCCACGGTGGGCGCCTAATTCTTTACCTCGAAAATGGTAATTACAATTAGATTTGATTTTGTGGTTCTAAAAATACGTGATCTGATTTTATGCTAGTTGTTAGGCAGTAGATGCTAAGTGTGAGATTAGAAAATAGGATAAGAATTTTAGAGCAGTGTGTTTAAGCAAACCGAATGGCTGAGAATCGGGGCCTCGAGCCTGATTATCCGGGGCCTCGAGGTCGAACTCGATGTTAGGCTATGGGCGGCAGATGAAGGACTAACAACTTTGAGAGCTTTGATGAAGGATCTTTATGACCGATAATGAACAATTAATGAAGAACAATTGATAGAACACAATAAATGTAAGTAATAAATGTAAGTAGCGAAACCAAGAGAATATTTTTAAGTTAGAAAGCAGAGAATGTTCTTGTATTGAATGTTGTGAATAATGTTGTCTACCCCCCTCCCCCTCCCGTTTACAAAATGACAAGGACCCCCCCTTATATAAGAAGGAAAATCTCAACGTAGTACATGAATAATTATTACAAAGAAATATAGCTGGCACAGCTATTTACTTGTCTGGTATAGACTAACGTTTCTTTTGCATGTGCTGTCAGTTCCGATCACGTGCCCTGGGAACTTCCCACTCTCTCATGATAACCATCGATTTATACTGCCTCGAGATCGAACGTTAAGAACCTTCGGGGTCGAACCTCGAGGCCTTCTAATTTTTACCTTATACAATCATTAATCATGAAATTATTGCTCAATTAATTATCGTTGAATATTTTTGAAGGTGAGGTCGGTAATCTAGTATTAAATTGAATGATAAGTATAAATCCGCGCGCATTTAAATTACTCTTCTTAATTTATACTATCATTTCCTGGTAAGGAAGAATGTTACAGCACGGAGAGTGATGCCGTACCATTTAAAATATTTATTCATCATCTCATAGCAAGGAGGAGAGTAAAAGCACGAAGGGTTATGCCGTGCCATTTTAACATTATTATTTATTGATTATTAAAGTGAGGAAGTGTAACGACCCGACCAGTCGTTTTGAGCTCTAGCATGTTGTTCAGCAGTTTGAGGCCTTGAGTAACTTCACTTTAGGTATTATGACTTGTACGTGTTGTCGGAATTGAATTTCGGGGAGGTCGGAGTTGATTTGGGAAGAAAATTTTAATTTCGGAAGCTAATAGTTGGAAGAACAGACTGAGGTTGGACTTTTGAGTAAACCACCTCGATGTTGGGATTTGAAGGTTCCACTAGGTTCGTATGATGATTTTGGTCTTGGGCGTATGTCCAGATCGGGTTCTGGATAAACCGGTAGCATTTTGCCACTTATTATGGAAAGTTTGCATTTTGGATAAATTTCATAAGTTTGGGTTGAAGTGGATTTTTATGTTATTGATGTCCGTTTGGGATTCCGAGCCTGGGTAAAGCTCCGTATGGTGACTTTAATCTCAGGAGCGCGTCTGGACGTTGATGTGGAAGTCCGTAGGTCGTTTCGGCATTAATTGGCGAAGTTGGGAAGTTCGAAGAGTTTTAGAAAGTTTGTCCGGGAGTGGACTGTTTGATATCAGGGTCGGATCTCGGTTCCAGAAGTTGGAATAGTTCCGTATTGTCATTTAGGACTTATGTGCAAAATTTGGTGTCATTCCGGAGTGTTTTGGTATGGTTCGTGTCACACCTCCTTTTTACTACCCCGAAAGGGTATAAGGGAGTTTTTTCCAATTTAAGTGACAATCGAAACGGGATTATTTTATTAAAATTAGAGTCTCCACTTGGAATAATTTATGGTGTCCCAAGTCACCGGTTTAAAATCCCGAATCGAGGAAAGTTGACTCGGTATTAATGTCTGCGAACACAGAAATTCGGGTAAGGAATTCTGTTAACTAGGGAGAAGGTGTTAGGCATTCCCGAGTTCCGTGGTTCTAGCACGGTCGCTTTGATCATACTTGGCTTAAACAGATTGCCTAATTACTCATTTCAGGACCTATGTGCATTTGCCTCTTTTAATTAGGAAATTATCTTGAAACGGGTCACGCGTACGTGTACCCATTTTGTTTGGCGCGTCAAAGATCATGTCACGCGAACGTGTCCACAATTAGTAACGCTTTATTAATATTAAGAAAGTTTGGTCGAAGTTGCGCGAACGCATACTCCGGTTTTGTTTTTAGAAATCGTAATCATGTCACGTGAACGTGTACACAATCACAATTGTGTATTGAACATACTTAAAGCAAACTACGATGTTTATGAATATCAACGGCCTAAATATGCTAGGTGGAGAGGAAGAATAAAAATAAGCCCAAGTTCCACAATTTCTCACAACAAATATTGCTAACACTTTTTGTACAACTTCTTCAAGATATTCATGTCAAGAGCCTTGAATTCAACTATATAAAGAGCATTTCAAAAAGAAGAATAAAATGAATTAGCAGGGACTCATGCCTTATTAGTGGGGTTTCACCTTATCTAAATCCTACAGCTAAGTGTTAAAGACAAACCTGTTAAGGCAAATGTCCCACCCAAAACTGCACAGAGCCGAGTGATAAGGTGCAGAAAACTACGACGTTCTTCTCTGATAGTCACGGTAATTGGTGATAAATCATATAAGAAGTAAACAGCTTGCCATGTCCGATCAAACTCATCGATGGGAGAAAAGTACTCTGTCACAGAAAATTGATTAGTTGGTAAAACTTCTTTTGATATATACCTATACTCAGTTGGAACAACATATAATCTGAAAGAAGATCGAACTTTTACAGTCACAACAATTCCTAAGAACGCTGACCAGATGACATCCTCGAACTGCAGGACCAGAGCTTCACCGGAAACCTAAAGGGAAGTACGAACAGACCTCGAAACTCGCCAGATCTCTCGTGTAATAAGCTCTAGCTGTGGTGGAAATGGTCGCTGATTTCGGTTGTTAGAAGAAGAAGCAGTTAGCACTGGAAGGGTGGTCTTTTGTTCTCTGCCATGGCTGCTTCTTTTTTAGTTCAAATCATGTGGAATGGCTGGTTTGGTTCCTGTCTTCTGAAGAAGACGATGACGGGGGGAGTGGGGTGGGTTCTATGTCTGCGGCAGTCAGCTATGTCTGCCGCTGTCAGCTTTCTCAAATCTAGGTTTTTATCTTTTCCCCCCTCTAGGCGTAGGTCAATGGTCCTCTATATCTGATGGGTTTTTCTTTTATTTTTTTCCCAAAAAGAGTCTAGAAGGGTCCCTAGGATTAGCTTAATGGGTATTGGGTATTAGATCTAATGGGCTCATCCGAGTTGGGCCAACAATTGGGCTCTAAAACTCCTAAAATTGTGGTCCAACACCTTAATTGACTTCTTTTAATATAAGACAAAAATTACTATACAATGCAAAAGCTAATCCTAATTAATTAAACTAAACTATATTAAAACATGAAACTATTTTTTGTATTTTCAAGATTATATAAAAATAAAAATGAGGTACTATTTTTGTATATATTTTTTATTTAAATTTATAAAAGATACGTAAACTAAAATATTTTTGTAATTTTTATTTTTTGTGACGAAATAACGTAAAAGAGTCAAAATTAGTTGAAATAAATATATTAGGCCTAAACTAAATATTTACATGCTAATATATAAAAAATCTTGGGGAGGGTCAAAAATCACATGTCAACAGTTGCCCCTCTTTGACTGGAAACGCGAAGAGTTTTCAGACAAAGAACGACTAGACAGGTTTTATGACCCGACCCTTATTTAAGGAGACCAAAAACTAAGAGGAAGGAGAATGTGACCGAGCCCTGGTATCTGAGCTGCCTACATATCCTTGGCTATAAAGGAATCAGGCCACGTGTAGTTCAAAATTGAGTGAGATGATGGAGTATACCGAGGTGGAGAGCCGATCGAGCTGCCATTCCGTCGAGGTTCCGGTCCGCGGTCCTGTTAT
Organism: Nicotiana attenuata; assembly: GCF_001879085.1. Taxonomy (NCBI): domain Eukaryota; kingdom Viridiplantae; phylum Streptophyta; class Magnoliopsida; order Solanales; family Solanaceae; genus Nicotiana; species Nicotiana attenuata. Next base: position 652,122 of record NW_017670303.1, read on the forward strand.
TAAATCAAAATCAAAAAATGAAAAAGACTAACTAAGCCTATCAACTATGAGTTACAAGATTCCTATCTATAAGTCTTCTGAAGCTTGATCTTGAGTCTTGAATGGTTCTTCATGCAGACTTTAGATTTGAACCTTGACGCTTGTTAGCTGCAGGTGCTAGCTCGTTCTTCTTCAGCTTTTCGGATCAAGACCGGACATGTAGTGCTTGTGACCTCCGCCATGTCTTGAGCAGCTCACATCTTTCATCTACTTCTGCATTTGGATTCACTTCTTGCCTTTTTTTTTTATTCTGGATTGTGACTAACTTCCGTTTATCATCTCGGACTGTTGACTCGCATTCTTGCTGCGAGTTTCTTTTGTTGCGGACTTGAATTGCATTCTGAAGTGAATTCCCTTATTCTCCAGGTAGGCGCCTGATTGCCAATACTCGAACTGTGTTCCTTCGAAACTTGGACTGCCTTCTCCGTGTTCTCCAAGTGGGCGCCTGATTGCCAATAATTGCACTGTTTTTCCTCGAAACTTGAACCGTTTTCCCTTGTTCTTCAGGTGGGCGCCTGATTGCTAAACTTGAACCGTCTTCCTTTGAACATTGCTGCTTTCCCTTTGTTTTCCAGGTGGGCGCCTGATTACCAATATTTGCACTGTTTTTCTTTGAGACTTGAACTGTTTCCCTTTGTTCTCCAGGTGGGCTCCTAATTGCTGTCTTCCTTTGAACATTGTTGTTTTCCCTTTGTTCTCCAGGTGGGTGCCTGATTACCAAGATTGGCACTGTTTTTCCTTGAGACTTGAACTGTTTCCCTTTGTTCTCCAGGTGGGCTCCTAATTGCAGAACTCCTTTGAACATTGCTGCTTTCCCTTTGTTCTCCAGGTGGGCGCCTGATTGTCGAGACTTGAATTGTACTCCCTTGTTTTCCAGGTGGGCGCCTGATTTCCAGAACTGGAACTGTATTCCCTTGTTCTCTAGGTGGGCGCCTGATTGCCAAAACTTGAACTGTATTCCCTTGTTCTCCAGGTGGGCGCCTGATTGCCAAAACTTGAACTGTATTCCCTCGTTCTCCAGGTGGGCGCTAATTGCCGAAACTTGAACTGTATTCCCTTGTTCTGCAGGTGGGCGCCTTATTGCCGAGACTTGAACTGTATTCCCTTGTTCTCCAGGTGGGCGCCTGATTGCCGAGACTTGAACTGTACTCCCTTGTTTTCCAGGTGGGCGCCTGATTTCCAAAACTTGAACCGTATTCCCTTGTTCTTCAGGTGGGCGCCTGATTGACGAAATTTCAACTTTATTCCCTTGTTCTCCAGGTGGGCGCCAGATTGCCGAAACTTGAACTGCATTCCTTTGTTCTCCAGGCGGGCGCCTGATTTCCAAAACTTGAACTGCTCTCCCTTGAACTGTATTCCCTTGTTTTCCAGGTGGGCGCCTGATTGCCGAACACTTGAACTGTATTCCCTTGTTTTCCAGGTGGGTGCCTGATTGCCGAGATTTGAACTGTATTCCCTTGTTTCTCCAGGTGGGTGCCTAATTGCTGAACCTGAATTGTCCACTTCTTGAAACTGCTTTTCTTTAGAACTGTCTTCCTTTGAACATTGCTTTCCCTTGAAATTTGAGATGTTTTCCCTTGTTCTCCAGGTGGGCGCCTGATTTCTTGGACTTTGAACTGCTTTCTCCTGAGACTGCTTTTCCTTTGAACTGTCTTCTCTTGTTCTCCAGGTGGCCGCCTGAATGATTGAACCTGAACTGCTTTCTTTCCCTTGAACCTTGTGTTGTCTTCCCTTCAAAGCTGCTTTTCCTTGCACTGTCTCCCCTTGTTCTTCAGGTGGATGCCTGATTTCATCAAAACAGACAAAACAAAAGAAATTTTCCACCCCATTGTGATATTGGGAACATCTTTGAGTGTTAATCAATTCTTGTTATCAAATTAAATTCCTTTATCCTGAAAATTTCAAACCAAACCCCATTTCAAAAGTGACAACATAAATGCAAAATTACATTTCCCAAAAGTAGACCTCTCATCGGACCTTGTTATTTGCGAGGGCCTCAAAACATACTAAATCATGTTATCCAAGGGGGGTACTGGAGCTTACTGCTGAGTTTGTCTGGCACTTGCTTTCCTTACGGATGGTTTCTCCGAAACAAACGAGATTTTCTACCCCTGTTTCAATCAAAGAAAAGTCTTGTCAGTTTGAAAAATGTGGTGGTTAGTTTGTGGCATTATTGCTGGGGGTGGCCTTTCCGCTGCTGTGCTTTGCTTTGACTGGCTGCCTTGAACTGGCCAAGAATTGTTTGACATTCTAACTGACTCTCAACCGCAGGACCCAGAATGACCCAAGTGTTCTATACCCAAACCGTTATTTTTACAGTTCTGACCCTTTTATCTGAACCAAACCATTCAACCAATGGAACTTTCACTGACACCTTATTTCCAACTTTACATCATGCTATCTCTGGTACATTCTGGCCGCACTTTGTTTCGTGCAATTGGGAAGTTGGTAGTAAGCTTTAGAATCTCTTCATACTTGCTTAAACAAGGCTGACACTGGACAATCCTTAGAGAAATAAACCCACAAGAAATCAAATGCAATGACTTTGAGAGTTAGGAATAAAGAAGAAAATCCAAAATTGGATGACTGTTTGAAGGAGAAAAAGAAAAGAGACTTATCCGAGTGGAGCAGCTGGTACCAATGATCATGGTATGCATTTCGGATTAATCAGCCCAGCCTATTCCACCAATCACCTTTCAGTTGCCATAATTTATTCCCCGGGCTCTCCATAACCCAATTTCTTCGCCAAATCACTGACCTTGTTCGGCTTGCGATGCCCTGAAGGGTTTCCACCAACAAACCTCTCTCCTTTGTTCATCTCTCAACTCACTGTCGCCATACGGTGCCCGTGAGGGTTTTCACCAATAAGACTCTCTCATTTTAATTTCTCTCATCTTTCATCGCTTTACAGTGCACGTGAGGGTTTTCACCAATAAGACTCTCTCATTTTTGATTTCTCTCAACTTTTCGTCGCCTTACGGTTCCCGTGAGGGTTTTCACCAATAAGACTTTCTCATTTTTTCATTTTTCCTGCTCAGACCGGAATGTTGCCCGTGATATGAATCGCCTCACTTGCTTGACATAGCATCTCGAAGACTGATCAGAAGGTCTTTCTTTGGACCGTAATGTGGGCTTTTGGATAGGGTTAAAAGAAAGGGTGTCACAAAGGCTCAAAACAACTTGAATGGGTTTAAAATTACAACTTTGGAATCAGATCTCTTACAACAACCACAACTTCTGCCCCAGTTTCTATGTTGGGGGACTTTTGGATTTTTATTTTGATGGGACCGAACTGTGGGGCTGCCTACGTATCCTTATAAGGAATCAGGTCGAATATAGTTCATGACATGGGCATTGTTTGTTGTTGTGATTTTTCTTTTTTTCTTTTTCTTTATCTCTTTTCCTTTTCTTTTCTTTTCTTCCTTTTATTTTCTTTTATTTTCTTTCCTTTTCTCTTTTTTTTTCCACTCTTTTCCATTCTTTTCTTTCTCTTTTCTCTTTTCTTTTCTCTTTTTCTTCTTTACTCCCCTTTTGCGCTCGTGTTTCTGAACATTGCTACTGATTCCAAAGGAGGGGTATGAAAGGAAATAAATAAGGCTCAACGGGGTAACAAAGGGTAAAGTGTTTAGATAGCAGAATAAAATGCCTTCGTCATTCCAATCTTCAAAACATGCCAAGTACAAACAAACACAATTTAAATCTAAGAAATCATGCATAATATCTTTTGACTGCATCAGAATTGATAGCCATATCTACACATTTGCCTTGTATATCTGTTAAATATAAAGCACCACTGGACAACACTCTTGTTACGATGAACGGCCCCTGCCAATTTGGGGAGAACTCGCCTTTTGCTTCGGCCTGATGTGGAAGGATACGTTTCAATACTTGCTGACCTACTTCAAACTTCCGGGGACACACCTTCTTGTTGTATGCTCTTGCCATTCACTTTTGATACAACTGGCCATGACACACTGCTGCCAATCTTTTCTCATCAATCAAACTCAATTGCTCCAAACGGGTTTTGACCCACTCATCATCATCAATTTCGGCCTCAGCAATAATCCGAAGGGATGGGATTTCAACTTCCGCGGGTATCACTGCTTCAGTGCCATATACCGACAAATAAGGAGTTGCACCTACTGAAGTGCGAACAGTAGTGCGATAACCCAACAACGCAAAGGGCAACTTTTCATGCCATTGCTTGGAACCTTGCACCATTTTCCGAAGTATCTTCTTTATGTTCTTGTTGGCTGCCTCGACTGCTCCATTCGCCTTGGGGCGGTATGGGGCGGAATTGCGGTGTGTAATCTTAAACTGTTGACATACCTCTTTCATCAGATGACTGTTGAGATTAGCACCAATATTTGTGATGACCACCTTTGGGATCCCGAACCGATAAATGATATTTGAATGGACAAAATCAACCACTGCTTTCTTGGTCACGGACTTGAAAGTTTAGCTTCAACCCACTTAGTGAAATAACCAATGGCCACCAAAATGAACATGTGCCCATTGGATGCTGCTGGCTCAATTTGTCCAATGACATCCATACCCCAAGCAACAAAGGGCCATGGTGCGGACATTGTGTGCAATTCAGATGGCGGAGAATGAATCAAATCTCTGTGTACTTGGCATTGATGGCACTTGCGCACAAAACTGATACAATCTCGCTCCATGGTGAGCCAATAATAACCCGCTCGAAGAATTTTCTTTGCCAGAACATACCCACTCATATGAGGCCCGCAAACTCCGGAATGTACTTCGGTCATGATAGTCGTGGCTTGCTTTGCGTCAATACATCTCAAAACACAAGATCTGGAGTTCTTTTGTACAAGATCCCTCCGCTTAAGAAAAATCTACTAGCCAGACGTTGAATTGTTCTCTTTTGATCACCCGTGGCTTGTATCGATATACCCCCATTCTGATGTATTCCCTGATGGCATGGAACCATGGTTCACCATCTAGTTCTTCCTCAACCACATTACAATAGGCATGCTGATCACGAACTTGAATATGCATAGGATCGACATAAGCTTTGTCCGGATGGTGCAACATTGACGCCAAGGTAGCCAAAGCATCGGCAACCTCATTATGGACACTGGGAATATGCCTGAACTCTACTGATCGAAACCATTGATAAAGATCATGCAAACATTGCCGATACGGTATGAGCTTTAAATCCCGGGTTTCCCATTCTCCTTGAATCCGGTGCACAAGAAGGTCCGAGTCTCCCAAGACCAAGACGTCCTAGACACCCATGTCTACAGTTAATCTCAAACCTAGAATGCATTCCTCGTACTCAACCATGTTATTGGTACAATAGAAACGAAGCTGAGCCATAACAGGGTAGTGATGCCCTTTAGAAATAAGCACGACCCCTATTCCGACACCTTTCATGTTAGCAGCTCCATAAAAGAAACGTTTTAAACCTGGTTTCTCACCCTGCCACACCTCGTCAATATGCATCACCTCTTCATCGGGAAAATAAGCCCTCAATGGTTCATACTCTTCGTCGACCGGGTTTTCGGCCAAATGATCAGCCAATGCTTGGGCTTTCATCACGGTCCGAGTCACATAGATAATGTCAAACTCTGTGAGCAAGATTTGCCATTTTGCGAGCCTTCCTGTGGGCATGGGCTTCTGAAAGATATACTTTAAGGATCCAGGCGAGAGATGAGGTAAGTAGTGTAGGATGACAAATAATGCTTCAACTTCTGTGCTACCCAACTTAAGGCGCAACATGTCCTTTCAAGGTGAGTGTACTTGACCTCATAAGTGTGAACTTCTTGCTGTGATAATAGATGGCTTGCTCCTTCCTACCAGTGATGTCATGTTGACCCAGTACACAACCAAAGAATTGTCCAAGACTATCAAATAAAAAATTAAAGGTCTCCCGGGTTCCGACGAGACCAACACAGGTGGGTTCGACAAATACTCTTTGATCTTATCAAATGCTTTCTGGCACTCATCAGTCCACTTGACCGCAGCATCCTTCTTTAGCAGCATAAAGATGGGCTCACAAGTTGTCGTGAGTTGAGCAATAAACCTGCTGATGTAATTTAATCGCCCGAGAAACTCATCACCTCAGTCTTGTTCCTTGGAGGTGGCAATTCTTAATAGCTTTGATCTTTGATGGGTCCAACTCAATACCTCGACGAGTGACTATGAATCCCAATAGTTTCCCAGGTGGAACACCAAATGCGCATTTTGCAGGGTTGAGCTTAATATTGTACCTGCGGAGCCTCTGGAAAAACTTTCTCAAGTCTTTGACGTGGTCGGACTGCTTCCTGGACTTTATGATCACATCGTCCACATAGACCTCAATTTCCTTATGTATCATGTCATGGAATATGGTCGTCATAGCCCTCATGTAAGTTGCCCCAGAGTTTTTCAGACCGAATGGCATTACCCGGTAGCAATAAGTTCCCCATGGTGTGATGAATGTTGTCTTTTCCGCATCTTCCTCATCCATTAAAATCAGATGATACCCCGCATGACAATCCACAAAAGACCCAATCTCATGCTTGGGAAAATTATCAATCAAAATGTGAATATTTGGCAGTGGGAAATTGTCCTTTGGACTTGCTTTGTTGAGGTCACAGTAATCAACACACACTCTGGTTTTACCATCTTTCTTCGGCACAGGCACAACATTGGCTAACCACGTGGGATACCGCGTGACTCAAATGACATTTGCATCAAGCTACTTTGTGACTTCTTCTTTAATCTTTACACTCATATCAGTTTTGAACATTCTCAATGTCTGCTTGATGGGAGGGGATGCTGGGTCAATTGGCAATTTATGGACCACCAAATCAGTGCTCAAACCTGGCATGTCATCGTATGACCATGCAAAAATATCCTTATACTCAAACAATGCTTCCCTGATTCGCGGTTGAAGGTGTACACTTATTTTAGTTTCTCTGACATTATCTGGGTCCGCTAAATTGATTGCTTCCGTATCATTCAGGTTAGGCTTGGGTTTTTCTTCGAAATGACTTAGTTCCTTACTAATCTCTTCAAAGGCCTCATCCTCATCATATTCCGATTCACCATCACACTCTATTTCTTGAATTATTATTTCGGAATTAGATTGACTTTTAAGACTGGGCCGAAGATTCCTCATGCATGTCATGTCATTGAAACCAGCATAAAAAGAACTGTATAGAAAAGAAAAGAAAACAAAAAATAAGACTATCAGGAATGATGGAAAAAGGGAAATTGCATTTCATTATAAATAAAAGATAACAGGTTTTGTACATCAACAAGCAAAAAATAAAAAGTCTGGGTCACAACCCTGGAATGACCCGGACAGAAAGGAAAACAAAACAAACTACCAAGACTCCCTCCGGATAGGGAGAGGAGTAGCCTTCCAATTGTTAAGCTTTACATTCGGCCCGACAAACTACACATCTACTTTGCTAGACCCTTCTCCAACTTCCACCATGTTCACATCATCAATCAACCTCTGGAGCATTTTAATTAACTCTTCATCCACGTTAACCACAGGACTGGGAACTGCTGTTACTGGGCGTTTCCTGGCACCTGGCTAGACGAAAGACCTGGAGAGACGTGGGATAGGATTTGGAAGTGCCCACGCCTTCTGTTTCAACCTTTTAGCTCTTTTCATGTCTGCTGCAGTGGGTTTGAATCCAACACCGAATGTACCCAAATTTTCAAGGAGAGACACCAACTGTATGATACACTATAAGGATGCACCCCAACCTTTACCTGGCACAAATCCGTTTTTCAGCATTTCAACGGCCACCATGACTGATGCAGAGGCTATCTTTGGAGCTGGAAGAGATTTCCCTTCTGGAACCTTCACAATCGGCAGCGTTTTAGAAACTTGGTATACCCACGACCCTTCATCGTCTTTGGTCTTAGTAAACGGGACAGAGGCATCACTGTGAGCACACAAATTATCCTCACCATATACGATAATTTCTTATCTGTCCCATTCAAACTTGACCATCTGGTGTAATGAGGACGGGACTGCTTTGGCAGCATGTATCCACGACCGACCCAACAGCAAATTGTATGAGACGGCCACGTCCAATACTTGGAACTCCATGGTGAATTCCACTGGTCCTATTGTCAATTCAAGCACTATATCACCAACTGAATCTTTCCCTCCACCGTCAAATCCCCGGACGCATATGCTATTCTTGTGAATCCTCTTATCATCAATTTTTAGCTTGTTCAGAGTAGAGAGGGGGCAGATATTTGCACTTGAACCATTGTCAACTAACACCCTGGTGACCACAGATTCTTCACATTTTACCGTAAGATAGAGGGCTTTATTGTGTTCAGTTCCTTCCATAGGCAACTCATCATCCGAAAAGGTGATCCTGTTCACCTCAAATATTTTGTTGGCAATCTTCTCCAGATTGTTTACTGAAATTTTGTCAGGGACATGAGCTTCATTCAGTATTTTCATCAAGGCCCGACGATGCTCATCTGAATGAATCAACAATGACAGCAATGAAACCTGAGCGGGAGTCTTTCTCAACTACTCCACGATGGAGTAATCTTGTACTTTCATTTTCCTCAGAAACTCCTCCGCTTCTTCCTCAGTGACTGCTCTCTTTACTAGAACTAGATTATCCTTGATTGCCTTAGCTTTTCTCAGCTCTTCCGGGGCAAAGCATCTCCCCGAACGAGTTAACCCTTGGGCCTCATTGACTTCTTCTTTCACTTCTTTCCCCTTGTAAATAACTATCACCCATGCATAGCTCCAGGGGACAGCCTTGGTGTTGACTATCGACAACTGGGTTACAAGCTTGATGATGACAGGGTCCATGCGGGCACCCTCCACAATTATGATAGGCTTATTTGCCAACCCGGGCACGATCACCTTTGACTTTCCTTGCTTTGCTACAGCATCAACTGGGGATTTCTTTTCAACTATCACAGATGGTCCACCATTCGTCATGCTCAACTTGTTCACTGATCCTTCAACCATTGGTTTTGTGACAATTGCTGCCTTGACTGTCTTGGCCTCACTACACCAAATCATCATAACAAATTGTGATGGCTTCTTGGGCTTGCCTCCTTATGTACTATCTCGATCATGTTTGTTTCATCATGAGTCAGTAGTGGGTTCTGATTGATGTTGGGGGTTTCCTGAGTTTGGACCACAATTTAGTTTGTATCAATGAGCTCTTGGATGGCATTTTTCAAGTGCCAGCACTTCTCCGTATCATGCCCCTGTAAGGCCCCGTGAAAAATTTGTGCTTAAAACCCAGTAGCTCGTAGGGTCAGGGTCTGAATACGTGTTGGTCTAAGTGTTTAAAAATCAATGAACTAAGTTTTTCCAGAAAAGTGCTATTTTGCGGATGCGGTCGCAAATCATGTATGCGGACCGCATTTCCACCGTATAATGAGTCAGTGGTTTGGTTAACATTATGGTCAAAATGCGGTCCATTATGCGACCACATAACAGATATGCGGACCGCATTTCCACCGCAAAGTGAGTCAGCGTGTCAGTCAAATTTGAGGTCAAAAATGCGGTGCATTATGCGACCGCAAACCGTGTATGCGGACCGCATTTCCGCCGCATACCCAAACAGTGGAATCAGGTTTTTGGAATACTTTTTGCGGTCCATTTTGCGGACCGCATTTCGGATTTGTGATCGCAAAGTGCGAGCGCAGACCTGACTCGGACTCCTAATTTTCTAATTCTTAAACCCGACCCCCTTTTTAATAAAACTCCCGAACCCCCTCATTTTGAACAAGTTTCTGAACAAAATAAGAGAGAGGAAGACATGGTTCTTGAGAGATAAAGTCACCTTATTCAAATTTGGCTCTTCCAAACTATTCGGGCCGGGAAATTTCAAAGCGATTATCTTCATCCCCATTCTTGCAGGTAAAATCCCTAACCCATTTTCATAACTTTACAGATTTAATTAAGGCGGGGGAAGTCTCATGCATTGATTCTTGATAATAGAGGTTGAAACATACATGCATGCCTTTTAAAACCTAAAATCTAGTAAGAGGAATTGGGTAGGAGTAAAGAATTATACAAATGAGGGTTGACAATCTAAATGTGTTTGGGTTGTGATTGTGAACTTTGATTCTAAGAAATATGTGTTAATTTGTGCACTCGATTGACGTTGCTGGACTTTTTGGTGAAGATGATAGTAGAAATTAAAAGGGAATTCGGCTCCAGGTATGTATCGCTAACTTTGACCTTTGTAAAATCACCTTGTTTGGTGTTTGAGCGCTTGGTATGTGATTTCTACGTGGATTGTCTGTGAAATTCTTGTGATTGGTACGGTTGAGTGTTTGTGGTTATGTCGTTCAATAAGATGGTGTAAGTAATTGGTAATGAACCAGGTATGTCATTGTGAATCTGCTATGTGGTAAGAATTGTGAAACAAATGATGGAAGAAAATAGTAATTGATGCAATCGAAATAGCTGTGGTAATAACATGTATGGCTTGTCGTGGAAAATTATCGTTGTGCATAAAATGCATATGAGTTGTTGAGTTTGATGGAAATGGAAAGTGACCGAAATCACTACTGAAATGAAAATATGAGAAAGTTGTGAAATCATTGATGTGAAAAATGTTGAAAGGGAAATGGAGAGATTGTAAATTTGTTTGGCTTGATTGTTTCCTTTCATGTGTATTTGATTGTTGATTCCATTCCTACGTGTTACTTGTGTATAGTTTGAGTTTGCATAGGGCAAAGTTTGTTCATACATACCAGTACAATTCAAATGTACTGATGTCCCTTATGCCGGGGGCACTACATTCGTGTTATGATTGTAGGTGGATCAGTAGCAGGTACTCCAGTCCACCAACCGTAACTCCTCTTCATCTTCCGTCAGCTGTATTCGTGAGCCCCTTTACTTCGGGGCCCTACGTGTCTCATGCCGTTGTTTACTCCGGAGTCTTATTTTGGTTTTTGTGTAAGGTATAGCCGGAGCCTTGTTCCCGGTAGGTACTGTATTATCTTGTGTATCTTAGAGGCTCGGTAGACAGTAAATGTGGGTTACAAACTTATGTAACATGTATTTTGGTATGTTGGACAATGTAAGTTGTAAACTGCGCTAAGTAACCATGTTGTTATTGTATATTTCATGAAAAGGTATTTTAACTATAATGGCTATTTCTTTTGATTAATGAGTAATGAAAACACGGGGTATCACGTGGGATAGGAAAGGCACCCAGGTCCGCTTGACTGGGGCTACCCGGTCGAGCGCCGGTCATGTCCCTCGGTTTTGGGGCGTGACAAACTTGGTATCAGAGCCTAAGGTTTTAAAGGAGTCCTAGGATGTCTCGGAGCCGTGTCTAGTAGAGCCCTTCATATCGGTGTGTTGTCGACCACATCTATAAGTAGGGGGTTGCATGGACATTTAGGAAGTTGCCCTCTTGTTTGTTATTCTATATCGTGCGGTGAAGTGAAAAGTGGAAATATATATGTCTAACTCGTGCTCTATTCCGAATTTTTTCCCAGTAATGGCATCTAAGAAGAGAGCTAGACTCGGCCTTGGGGCCAATGCCACCCCGAGTGAGGCTATGAATCATGTACCTGATGCCGTGGGTGAGAGTGACTCCCCGGCCTTGAATCTACCTGACCCATCTATTCCAGATCAGAGTATTCCTGTTCCAGTTGCGGCAGAGGGTGCTACCATCCCTCCCATCGGTATTCCTAATTTTGATGCAGTTCCAGCTTCCGGTCCCAGGGTTCCTGATGAGGACCTTAGAGGAGCCATCCGTATGTTGACCCAGTTAGTGGCCGCTCAGGCCCAGAGATCTCATGATGCCCCTACATCCTCCAGCGGACAGGGAGATTCCGCCAGTTCTAGAGTCAACCAGTTTTTTCGGTTAGCCCCTCCAGAGTTCTCAGGCACAGACCCAGAGGCCGATCCGCAAGATTTCCTTGATGAGATATACAAGACCTTTTGAGTATTGAAGGCTTCAGAAACAGAGGGAGTTGAGTTGGCTTCATACAGGTTGAGGGAAGCAGCGTATTCATGGTTCGAGATGTGGGAGGATTCCCGTGGGGAGGGGAGGCCTCCGGCCAGATGGGATGAGTTTGTAGATGCATTTATGGACCATTTCTTGCCTGCCGAGACAGTGGCAGCCCGTGCCACTGAGTTTGAGGTCCTAAAGCAGGGCAGTATGAGTGTTTGGGAGTAGCACATGGAATTTGTGAGATTGTCCAAGTATGCACCTCAGTTAGTGTCGACCATGGATGCTCGAGTTCGGCGATTCGTTCAGGGCCTTAGTCCTTTGGTGGTGAATGAGGCTGCCACAGCAGCCTTACACTCGGATATGAATTACGGGAAGATTGTGGGATTCGCCCAGGCTACAGAGGCTAGGAAGTTGAAGATACAGGCGGAGAGGGAGAGTACCAGCAGGGCCCGATCAGTGGGTCCCTCAGGGAGATCAGCTCAGGGGAGAGGGTCATCAGGGCCATCCCAGTCATATGCTCAGTCTTCAGCGAGCGCACCACCATCGGTGCACAGTTATCAGCAGGGCAGCCACATGAGATTAGGTTCAGACAGTAGGAGACCCCATCAGTCCGGTCGTTCGGGAGGGAGATCTCAGCGACAGGGGAGGGCTCCATGCCCCAAGTGTGGGAGATTCCATACAGAGACTTGTTATTTAGAAATCCCGGTGTGTTATAGATGCGCGGTGAGAGGTCATATCCAGCGGGACTGTCGTGCGCCCAGTCAGGGCATGGGTAGGGGATTTGCTCAGTCATCCGGTTCTTCAGCTGCCACATCACCCATGCGTCCTCCAGTCCCAACAGGGCGTGGTGCAATTAGGGGAGGAGCTCGTGGTAGGGGTGGACCCAGCCGGTTTTATGCTTTGTGCGGTCACCAGAGTGTAGAGACTTCTCCAGATGTCGTTACAGGTATCTTGTCGGTTCAAGCCATTGATTGTTATGCTCTTATTGATCCGGGGTCCTCATTGTCTTATGTCACCCCATTCATTGCTTAAAGTTTTGGGATAGAACCCGAACAGCTTCATGAGCCGTTCTCCGTATCGACTCCGGTTGGTGATTCTATCACAGCCTCGCGAGTTTATAGGAATTGTGTTGTTACTGTATGTGGTCGTGTTACCACAGCCGATCATATCAAGCTTGGAATGGTGGATTTTGATGTGATTATGGGTATTGACTGGCTTTACTCTTGCTTTGCTAAACTTGACTGCCGAACGAGAGTCATGAGACTCGAGTTCCCTAATGAGTCGGTTATCGAGTGGAAGGGGAATGGTGTGGTACCGAAGGGTAGGTTTATTTCCTACCTTAAGGCTTCAAAGATGATTAAGAAGGGGTGTATCTACCATTTGGTCTGGGTGGCGGACACCACTTCAGAAGTGTCTACCCCCGAGTCCGTGCCAGTCGTGAATGAGTTTCTTGAAGTGTTTTCGGACGAGCTTCCAGGAATTCCGCCAGATAGGGAGATTGATTTCGGGATTGATGTATTGCTAGATATGTAGCCAATATCTATTCCACCGTACAGAATGGCTCCAGCAGAGTTAAGGGAGTTAAAGGAGCAGCTGAAGGATTTGTTAGAAAAGGGGTTTATACGGCCGAGTGTGTCGCCGTGGGGTGCTCCGGTTCTCTTTGTCAGGAAGAAGGATGGGTCGCTCCAGATGTGTATTGATTATCGGCAGCTCAACAAGGTCACCATCAAGAATAAATATCCCTTGCCTCGGATAGATGATTTGTTCGACCAATTGCAAGGTGCCAGGTTCTTCTCCAAAATTGATCTACGGTCCATGTATCACCAATTGAAGATTAGGGAGCAGGATATTCCCAAGACCGCTTTCAGAACTCGCTATGGTCACTTTGAACTCTTGGTCATGTCTTTTGGGCTAACCGACGCCCCGGCAGCTTATATGGATCTTATGAGTCGGGTCTTCAAGCCATTTCTAGACTCCTTCGTGATTGTTTTCATTGACGACATCCTTGTTTATTCACAGAGCTAGGAGGACCATGCCAGTCACCTCAGGGCAGTTTTGCAGACTATTCATCAGCACCAGTTGTATGCTAAATTTTTGAAATATCAGTTTTGGTTGGAGTCCGTTGCCTTTTCGGGTCATGTTGTTTCTAGTAAAGGGATTCAGGTAGACCCCCAGAAGATTTCAGCAGTGAAGGATTGGCCTAGACCCACGACCCCGACGGAGATTCGCAGCTTCTTGGGTTTAGCAGGGTATTATCGGAGGTTTGTGGAGGGATTCTCTACCCTCGCCTCCCCATTGACTAAGTTGATGCAGAATGCAGTTAAGTTCCAATGGTCCGAAGCTTGTGAGAAAAGTTTTCAGGAATTGAAGTCAAGGTTGACCTCGGCACCAATATTGGCCTTGCCGGAAGGCACGGAAGGATTTGTGGTTTATTGCGATGCCTCCAAGGTTGGTTTGGGGTGTGTGTTGATGCAGCTTGGGAAGGTTATAGCGTATGCTTCGAGGCAGCTCAAGAATCACGAGAAGAATTATCCGACGCATGATTTGGAGCTTGCGGCAGTTGTGTTTGCTTTGAAAATATGGCGGCATTATCTTTATGGGGTCCATGTGGATGTGTTTTCAGACCACAAGAGTCTCCAGTATTTGTTCAAGCAGAAGGAATTGAATTTAAGGCAGCGACGGTGGTTAGAATTGCTCAAGGATTATGATATGAATATTTTGTACCACCCAGGGAAGGCGAATGTGGTGGCCGACGCCCTCAGTCAGAAGTCTATGGGTAGTTTGGCACATTTGGGGGCGGATCACAGGCCCCTGGCTCGGGAGGTTTATCAATTAGCCAGTCTACGGGTTTGCATTTCGGCCTCGGACGAGGGGGATGTTATGGTGCATAATGGGGCAGAATCGTCACTTGTAGCGGAAGTCAAGGAAAAGCAGTTTATTGATCCAGCATTGGCTCAGATGAAGGAAGCAGTTTTGAATAACAAGACTTCGGCATTTTCACTCGGCAGCGAGGATGGTGTATTGCGATGTCAAGGTAGGCTATGTGTTCCGGATGTGGATAAGCTTCGGGAGAGGGTAATGGCGGAGGCTCATAATTCCAGGTATTTTGTGCACCCAGGTTCTACGAAAATGTATCATGATCTCAAGGAAATTTATTGGTGGAACGGCATGAAGAGGGGTGTGGCGGACTTTGTATCTAAGTGTCCGAATTGTCAGCAAGTAAAAGCGGAACATCAGCGGCCCGGTGGGTTAACTCAGCTTATGGAAATACCAATGTGGAAATGGGAAATGATCAACATGGATTTCGTGGTGGGGCTACCTCGCACTCAGCGCAAATTCGACTCAATTTGGGTAATAATGGATCGACTCACCAAATCAGCTCACTTTTTGCCAGTCAAGTCCACCGATACTGCGGAGCAATATGCTAAGTTGTATATCAAGGAAATAGTAAGACTTCATGGCACTCCACTTTCTATTATCTCAGATCGTGGGGCGCAGTTCACAGCTAACTTTTGGAAGAAATTTCAGCAAGGTTTGGGTACTCAGGTAAATCTTAGCACGGCTTTCCATCCACAGACTGACGGTCAAGCAGAACGGACTATTCAAACGCTTGAAGATATGTTGCGGGCTTGTGTCTTGGATTTCAAAGGTAATTGGGATGATCACTTGCCACTTATAGAGTTTGCTCACAATAACAGCTTTCATGCTAGCATTCAGATGGCCCCATTTGAGGCATTGTACGGAAGGAGGTGTAGGTCTCCGATTGGGTGGTTTGAAGTGGGTGAAGTGGGATTGATAGGGCCAGATCTCGTGCACCAGGATATGGAGAAGGTTAATGTCATTCAAGAAAGGATGAAAACTGCTCAGAGTCGCCAGAAATCCTATGCGGACGTTCGTCGAAGGGAATTGGAATTTCAAGTTGATGATTGGGTGTTCTTGAGGGTATCTCCTATGAAGGGAGTCATGCGATTCGGGAAAAAGGGGAAGTTGAGTCCTAGGTATGTCGGGCCGTATCGGATCGCTCAGAGGGTAGGGCAGGTGGCCTATAGGCTGGAATTGCCTCCTGAAATGTCATTAGTGCACTCGGTGTTCCATGTGTCCATGTTGAAGAAAGTGGTTGGGGATCCATCCACCATTGTTCCAGTCGAGACTATCGAGGTTAATGAAGAGTTGTCATATGAAGAGGTTCCGGTTGCTATTCTTGATAGGCAAGTCCGTAAATTGATAAATAAGGAAGTTGCTTCAGTTAAAGTATTATGGCGAAGTCAATAAGTTGAGGAAGCAACATGGGAAGCGGAAAAGGAAATGAAGGAAAAATATCCCCATCTGTTTGAGCAAGTCTAGTAGTAATCATGCGAACTCTTATCCCTAAACAAACTGATGTTGTGTTCAATCTTGTACAAAGATGCCCCATCTTTTCTTCCTAAATGCCTTACTATTGAAATCCCTCTAGTGGTGTAAGAATGGTATGTGTTGTGATTGTTCAAGTCATGTGAACCTCTTTTTGGTAAATGAAATTTTTTACAAACCCACGTAATAAGTAGGCAACTAATGGTAGTGTAGATTGGTAATGATTTATTTACATGCATGTAGTATGTTGAAGCGGTTAAATTATGTGGGACTCATTGAAGTAACCAATTTATGTGCAAAATATAGCAAGTGATTGAATATGCGCAATTGTTGAGATAATGAATTGTATACCAGCTGTAGGGATAGTTGTAATTGGGTAATGGTGCTTGGAATTGTGTTTCGGGGGTTCTCTTACAGGTAGATATGTCCAAATTACAAAGGAAACTCTGGCAAAATTTTTCTAAAATATGGGAGTTAGTGAAATTTGGAGTCTGCATATCATGATTTCAAAACCAACATTTTTTTTTCAAAATCCTCATTCGAGGACGAATGATTTTAAGTGGCGGAGAATTTAAGGCCCCGTGAAAAAATTGTGCTCAAAACCCAGTAGCTCGTAGGGTCAGAGAACCAAGTTTATCTAGAAAAGTGCTATTTTGCGGTCCAGGATGCGGTCGCAAATCAAGTATGCGAACCGCATTTTTGCCGCATAATGAGTCAGTGGTTTGGTTAACATTAAGGTCAAAATGCGGTCCATTATGCGATCGCATAACTGATATGCGAACCGCATTTCCACCGCAAAGTGAGTCAGCGTGTCAGTCAAATTTAAGGTCAAAAATGCGGTGCATTATGCGACCGCAAACCGTGCATGCGGACCGCATTTCCGCCGCATACCCAAACAGTGGAATCAAGTTTTTGGAACACTTTTTGCGGTCCATTCTGCGGACCGCATTTCGGATCTGCAATCGCAAAGTGCGACCGCAGACCTGACTCGGACTCCTAATTTTCTAATTTTTAAACCCGACCCCCTTTTTAATAAAACACCCCAACCCCCTCATTTTTAACAAGTTTCCGAACAAAATAAGAGAGAGGAAGAGAGGGTTCTTGAGAGAGAAAGTCACCTTCTTCAAATTTGACTCTTCCAAACTATCCGGGCGGGGAAATTTCAAAGCGATTATCTTCATCCCCATTCTTGCAGGTAAAATCCCTAACCCATTTTCATAAGTTTTTAGGTTTAATTAGGGGGGGGGGGGGGAAGTCTCATGCATTGATTCTTGATAATAGAGGTTGAAATATACATGCATGCCATTTAAAACCTAAAATCTAGTAAGAGGAATTGGGTAGGAGTAAAGACTTATACAAAGGAGGGTTGACAATCTAAATGTGTTCGGGTTGTGATTGTGAACTTTGATTCCAAGAAATATGTGTTAATTTGTGCACTGGATTGACGTTGCTAGACTTTTTGGTGAAGTTGATAGTAGAAATTAAAAGGGAATTCGGCTCCAGGTATGTATGGCTAACTTTGACCTTTGTAAAATCACCTTGTTTGGTGTTTGAGTGCTTGGTATGTTATTTCTACGTGGATTGTCTGTGAAATTCTTGTGATTGGTACGGTTGAGTGTTTGTGGTTATGTTTTTCGATAAGATGGTGTAAGTAATTGGCAATTAACCAGGTATGTGATTGTGAATCTGCTATGTGGTAAGAATTGTGAAACAAATGATGGTAATAACATGTATGGCTTGTCGTGGAAAATTATCGTTGTACATAAAATGCATATGAGTTGTTGAGTATGATGGAAATGGTATTGATGGTTATGGAGAATCCTTGTGAATTGTTGTTGTTATCGCTTGAGAATTGTTGTCGTTGTTCTTTGTGAATTGTTGTTGTTGTTGTTGTGTTTTTAGTGAAAGGTGATTGTCCGGTGGGATCGGGTTGCGTGCCGCAACACAAAATGATAAATTGTGGGTTGGGGTGATAAGAGTGGCCGAGGTAATAAGGGTGGAAAGTGATCGAAATCACTACTGAAATGAAAATAAGAGAAAGTTGTGAAATCATTGATGTGAAAAATGTTAAAGGGGAAATGGACAGATTGTAAATTTGTTTGGCTTGATTGTTTCCTTTCATGTGTATTTGATTGTTGATTCCATTCCTACGTGTTACTTGTGTATGAGTTTGCTTAGGGCAAAGTTTGTTCATACATACCATTACAATTCAAATGTACCGACGTCCCTTTTGCCGGGGGCGCTACATTCGTGTTATAATTGTAGGTGGATCAGTAGCAGGTACTCCAGTCCACCGATCGTAGCTCCTCTTCATCTTCCGTCAGCTGTATTGGTGAGCCCCTTTCCTTCAGGGCCCTGCGTGGCTGCCGCTGTTTACTCCGGAGTTTATTTTGGTTTTTGTGTAAGGTATAGCCGGAGCCTTGTTCCCGGCATGTACTGTATTATCCTATGTATCTTAGAGGCTCCGTAGACAGTAAATGTGGGTTACGAACTTATGTAACATGTATTTTGGTATGTTGGACAATGTAAGTTGTAAACTGCGCTAAGTAACCATGATGTTATTGTATAATTCGTGAAAAGGTATTTTAACTATAATGGCTATTTCTTTTGATTAATGAGTAATGAAAACACGGGGTATCACGTGGGATAGGAAAGGCACCCAGGTCCGCTTTACTGGGGCTACCCGGTTGAGCGCCCGTCATGTCCCTCGGTTTTGGGGCGTGACAGCCCCGGAGTTCCAGAACAATATTCACAGCTCACAGAGTAATCAAAATTCTTGGGCGGAGGTTTTGGCAATTTCGACTCAATTGGCCTCAGCATATCCAAATGCCTCAATCTATGGAACAAACTAGTATAAGACTGGGTGAAAGTTTTCTTCCGCTGCCTCTCATTCTTGAATGCTGGATTGGGTCGGAAACCTGGACAGGGAGGGTTTCAGTAGGCTCGGGGAGGTGGGTAAGCATTTTGTAGAGCTGGGTAGGTGCTTTGTGGGACTGGGGACGCCATTGTAAGTATGGGGAGGTTGGGTATATGATTGGGCATGGTGGATAGAGATCTGAGGGTTTGGTGATGGGTAGTAAGGCTGGGGTGGATTATAGGGGTTTTGGGTGTAGGCTCTGTGATGGGGTCGAGGCTGGGTATAATGGTGTGACGGGCCCCTCGGTCCAAACCATGATCCTGAATCAACTGTGGCCACATCTTCTTTCTTCTTCTTTCCGATCACTCCCCCGGTACATTTTGAATGGCTTGGGTAGTTGCTTTGATGGCCGAATAGCTCATGATTTTGCTTGACTTAAGCCCTTCTTCCACCATGCCACCCATCTTCACTACCTCGTTGAATGACTTGCCTATGGCCGATATCAGATGGCCAAAGTAAGTGGGCTCCAAAGCTTGCAGAAAATACTCCACCATTTCGTTCTCCTCCATCGGAGGGTTGACTCTTGCCGCTTGTTCTCTCCAGCGAAAACCATATTCTCTGAAACTTTCTCCTGGCTTCTTTTCTATCTTAGTTAGAGATAATCGATCCGGAACAATCTCGATGTTGTACTGGAAATGACGAGCGAAAGCTTGGGCCAAATCATCCCAAGTATACCATCGGTTATGATCTTGACGTGTATACCACTCTAACGCCGCGCCGGTCAAACTCTGGCTGAAGTATGCCATTAACAACTCATCTCTTCCANGTTTTAACTTAAGGAAAATCAGCAAACAATCAATTAGACATATTAAAAAGGAATTCTGAGTCAATCACTACTTTGAAAAACTTTTTGAAGAAGGATTCATCACATATAAATCATACATACACGTTAAACATGAAAGAAACTTGTCGAGCCATTGTAGAATCAGTAGAAACTCCAGTGTAGGAGAGTTTTAGCAAAAAGTTTAGAATTGTACAAAAGATGTCCAAACTCAGCTCAGAGACTCAATGTCAGTCTGAAGGAGTTAAGGGTTCTAAAACAAAACCCTAGTTCACATAATCAAACCTCGGCGGAATCCCCAAATTCTAGGGTTTCCACCTAGAATCAAATACAGGGATGAGGAGGCAAGTAGTCGAAACAAGCTCAGGGGTTTCTTTCAGAAACTCATAAGAAAACATGTAAACACAGTAGAAAGAGTAGAAGAAACATGCTTAAGAAAGTTTTTTCTCAGAAGAAACCTAAACAAGGATCAGTAGAAGGAAAATATCAAAGAACACAGTAGAAAGGTATAGTATAGCAGGACATAGTAGAAGAAATACCAGAACATAGTAGAAAGCACATGAGAACATAATATGGAAAACATGGTAGAAGAAACACAAGCGTGGAGCATATAGAACACAGTAAAGAACATTCAAGAACGGAGTGTAAAACTCAGTAAAAGAACATACAAGAACATGGTAAAAGAAAAAGCACAAGAACACGGTAGAAAGCATGCGAGAACATGATATAGGAAACACAGTAAGAGAACAATACGAATAATAAAGAAGAAAAATCATAAAATATTTAAACACTTTCCAGAAAACCCTAAATCGGAAAAGAAAGGTTTTGAAAGTAATTTTCAAAAGAAAAATTAGGGAAATCGTTTGAAAGCTCAAGTAGAGGATAGATACACAACAGATCTAAATATAATCGGAGAAAACCTCGAAAGGTTAGGGTTTCAGAAGAACCTTAGAATGAGAAAGCTTTGAAAAGTCACCGATCTGAGTCGGAGAAGTTAGAATCAGGCTTAGAAGACCAGGATACGCCGGAGCTAGGCCGGAGGTGGGCGTGAAACCTCGAGTCGGCAAAGGTCTGAGTGAAGAACTTCGAGGTTAGGCCTCGAATCTTCAAGTATCCAGCACATAGGAGCGATAGGAGGTAAATATAAGACTCCCATGGCCGGAAAAGCCATGGTTTACGGTGGGTTTTGAGGTTGAAGACGGTGGGAGACGATTAGGGTTCCAGGAATGTTCGAGAGAGTTTGAGAGACGAAGGGGTCAAAGGCGGCTGATTAGGTGAAAGTGATTAGGGTTAGGGTGTTTGTGAAATTAAAAAGGAAAGGGGTAATTATGGCCGTTGATCAAAATGATCAACGGCCTGGATCAAAAGGGGAGCCGGGCGGGTTTTATTGACGGGTTAGGGGTCGGGTAATTTAGGAATTGGGNGGGCTACAATTGAAATGAAATAGGGCTAGTATTTAAATAGCCACTTTTTCCCTTTTTATTTTATAAAAACAATAAAATGATTTCTGAAAATAAATTAAAGGTACTAAATTAATTAACAACACATAAATATTAAATTAAAAATACTGAAATCAATTTTATAATTATAAACGCAATTAATTCTTAAAATAGGCTAATATTGCAATTATATGCAATTTAGCTTTGAAAATACTAAATAAGTTTGTAAAAATGTGCAAAAACTTACCTTAGATATATTTTGGGATAAATATGGGAATAAAATGAATTACTCACCAAAATGATAATTTGAGGAATAATTATTGGTTTTTTTTGTATAATAAATTAATTTAAAAATCCTTTAAAAAATTAGGAAAAATACTTAAAAATTTGGACACACTTATATATGCAGACATATGTTATTTTGAAAGTACTTTGCATAAAAAAAATATACGGGAAAAAATTTGGTATCAACAGCTGCCCCTCTTTACCCGAGAAGGATGAAAGAGTTGCCGGGTAAAGATATGATGGCCAATTTTGACCGACTAAAATGGTTTGAAGAGCTTGCCCATGCTTTGGTTCCTGAGCTGCCTACATATCCTTGGTCTTACAAGAATCAGGCCATATGTAGTTCAGGATCAGACGGCGGAACATGCCGATGAAGATCTTTCAAGAACGGACGCGATATTTAGGTTGGGATGGATGGTTAAAGTCTGCCAGGGCTGCAGGAACTGGAGCAGGGTCGCTCCTGCTAAGACAGCTGTTGCTAGTCGGTTTACCTACTAAGAAGCAATACAAACGTATATTGTGCGGAAAAATTTGTCTTCGGACGGTTAGGATGACGTCCTTAGACCTTGATGTCCTGGGCCATGAAGCATATAATAAAGGATTCGCAGGCTATGAAATGATTCTTTCGGGCTATGAGAATGATGCCTTTGAATAATGATATGCAAGAGATTAAAAGGGGTTCTCTGGCCATGGCATGGCTTTCTCGGGCTATGCGAATGGTGCCTCCGAACAATGACGCCTTTGGACAAATTTGGCGATCTTTCAGCCCATGCAATGCGATAGGTGGCGATCTTTCAGCCCATGAAAGTGTAAATAAAGTGGCGATATTCCAGCCGATGAAGACATAAATAAAGATGGCGATATTTCAGCCGATGTAGGACATAAATAAAGGTGGCGATCTTTCAGCCATGCAAGGGTAAATAAAGGTGGCGATATTTTAGCCATGCAGATGGAGGTAGAGCTTAACCTCAGAAGGCAGAATGGTAGCCTTATGCAATGCAGGAATGCAGATAGAGGCAATGCTTAGTCTCGGAAGGCAGAATAGTAGCCTTATGCAATGCAGAAATGCAAATGGAGACAATGCTTAGTCTCGCAAGGCAGAATGGTAGCCTTATGCAATGTAGAGATGCAGATAGAGACATGCTTAGTCTAGGAAGGCAGAATGGTAGCCTTATGCAATGCAGAGATGCAAATGGAGACAATGCTTTGTCTTGGAAGGCAGAATGGTAGCCTTATGCAATGCAAAAAATGTAGATGGAGACAGTGCTTAGTCTCGGAAGGCAGAATGGTAGCCTTTTGCAATGCAAGAAATAAAAGGTGATAAGTAATGAAATCTTTTAGCTGATAATTGATAACTGATAGCTAATTGCGATATCGTGGTTGCTGGGGTACTGTATGCAGATAGTAACTGTGAATAGGTGTGACAGTTCTGAGAGTTGTATTCCTCAACAATATGAGTGGATAATATATGATTTTGCGACTAGGGTGCCTGTATCTAGAGAAAAATTGTGAGTTTTGTAAAGGGGAAAGGTTAGTTCGTGTTCCCGCTGACTTTGCTTGCCCTGCTCGGCTCTAATCTGATGACACGGCATATATCATAGGGCTAGCATTGCTGAACAAAGAGATTTCGATAATAATATGCATGAGTTTGTTAAAGATATGACATAAGTATAAGTATATATTTAAGAAATAGTTTTTAGATGAACTGACGACTGTGACGTGGTTCAGGACATTGCAACCTCTCTCGTTACGGAATTTTGAGGGTCCTCGTCAAAATTCTGCCCCGGTTTAATGGGTTGATACTTTTAACGGCTGCTTGTGATGATTGGCTGAAGTTACTTCGGAATTTTGAGGGTCCTCCTCAAAATTCTGCCCCAGTTTCCAATTGCGGGGGAAATGAAAATTTTATGGAATTGTGACCGAACCCATAAGGTTGCCTACGTATCCCCTCTTAATGGGAATCAGGTCAGACGTAGTTCAAATTACATCATATAGGAAAACATAAGATTACACCTAGTAACGCTTGACTGCATCTGAATTGATTGGTTTTGGCCAAACTTCTCCGTCCATTTCTGCAAGTATAAGGGATCCTCCTGTCAGAACCCGGTGAATCATGTATGGACCTTGCCAGTTAGAGAGAATTTCCCTTTGGCTTCATCTTGATGCGGGAAAATTTTCTTTAACACCAGCTGCCCCGGTGTGAACCGTCTTGGTTTGACTCTCTTGTTGAAGGCTCTGGACATTCTTTTCTGATAAAGCTGACCGTGGAAAACTGCATTCATTCTCTTTCCATCTATATGAGCCAACTGCTCGTAATGACTCTTTACCCACTTTGCGTCGTCGAGCTCAGCTTCTCGTATGATCATCAAGGAAGCAATCTCTACTTCGACGGGAATGACGGCTTTCGTACCATAAACCAGCATATATGGAGTTGCCCCAATTGATGTGCGAAATGTGGTGTGGTACCCTAGTAAAGCAAATGATAGCTTCTCGTACCATTACTTATGCTTCTCCATCATTTTCCTTAGTATCTTCTTAATGTTCTTGTTGGCGGCTTCTACAGCTCCGTTCATTTGAGGTCTGTAGGTTGTAGAATTCTTGTGTCTGATTTTGAAAGTTTCACACATAGCTTTTATTAAGTCATTGTTGAGGTTGGAGCCATTATCAGTAATGATTGACTCCGGGATCCTGAACCGACAAATAATACGGTCGCGGACAAGTCTGCCATGACTTTCTTAGTCACTGCTTTGTAGGATGCTGCTTCGACCCATTTGGTAAAATAATCAATTGCCACTAGGATGAATCTGTGCCTGTTGGAAG
This sequence comes from Nicotiana attenuata, assembly GCF_001879085.1. NCBI lineage: Eukaryota > Viridiplantae > Streptophyta > Magnoliopsida > Solanales > Solanaceae > Nicotiana > Nicotiana attenuata. The sequence continues at coordinate 676,680 of NW_017670303.1, forward strand.
TGGCAAGTTCAATTGGTCCAATAACATCCATCCCCCAAGGGGCGAACGGCCATGGTGAGCTTGTTGCGTTAAGCTCATTTGGAGGTACCTTTATCATGTCTGCATGTACCTGACAGCAGTGGCATTTTCAGATGTACTGAATGCGGTCCGTTTCCATGGTCATCCAAAAGTACCCGGCACGGAGGATCTTCTTTGCTAAGACAAAACCGTTCATATGTGGACCACAGGACTCGACGTGAATTTCCTCTTGCAGTTTAGATGCTTCCTTAGCGTCGGCACACCTTAACAATCCCAAATCAGGAGTCCTCCTATATAGGATTCCTCTGCTGTGAAAGAAATTGTTGGACAATCTTCGAAGTGTGCGCTTCTGAGTAGTATTTGCAAGCTCTGGGTACTCTCCTTTTGCCAAATATTCCTTGATGTCATGAAAGCAAGGTTTTCCGTCTACTTTTTCTTCGACATGAGCACAATAAGCTGGCTGATTATGGATTTTCACAGGAATAGGATCGATGAAGATTGCATCTGGGTGTTGTATCATGGATGATAGGGTAGCCAACGCATCGGCAAACTCATTTTAGACTCTGGGAACATGCTGGAACTCTGTCTTTGCGAACCTTTTGCTCAACTCCTGTACCTGGTGCAGATAAGGAAGTATCTTGGAATTCTTGGTCGCCCATTCTCCTCGCACCAGATGTATGGGTAGGTCCGAATCCCCAATTATTAGCAACTCTTGGATGTTCATGTCAATGGCCATCTTGAGCTCTAAGATGCAGGCTTCTTACTCGGCCATGTTGTTGGTGCACGGGAATCTGAGCTTGGCACATACCGAATAGTGCTGACCAGTTTCTGACACTAGAACTGCTCCTATGCCAACTCCTTTGAAATTTGCTGCTCCGTCGGAAAACATTCTCCAACCATCATAGGACTCTGGAATATCTTCTCCTATGAATGATACCTCTTCATTTGGAAAATACGTCTTTAGGGGCTCGTATTCTCCATCCACAGGGTTTTCAGCAAGGTGATCTGCTAGTGCCTGGTCCTTTGACTGCTTTCTGGGTCACATAGACAATGTCGAATTCGCTCATTAGGATCTGCCACTTGGTGAGCTTGCCAGTGGGCACGGGCTTCTGAAAGATGTATTTCAAAGGATCCAACCTTGACATGAGATATGTAGTATAGGCACAGAAGTAGTGCATCAGCTTCTGAGCTACCCAAGTTAAAGTACAGCAGGTGTGTTCCAATAGAGAATACTGGGCCTCGTATGGAGTGAACTTCTTGCCGAGGTAGTAAATGGCCTGTTCTTTCTTTCCTGTCTCATCATGCTGCCCCAGGACGCAACCGAAGGCACCATCTAATACTGCGATATATAGTAGCAAAGGTCTACCCGGATCTGGCGGGACAAAAACTGGTGGCATTGAAAAGTATTCCTTGATTCTGTCGAAAGCTTTCTGGCAGTCATCAGTCCATTCGGTGGCGGCATCCTTCTTCAACATCTTGAAGATCGACTCAGAGATAACTATTGATTGTGCTATGAACCGACTGATGTAGTTAAGTCTCCCCAAGAAGCTCATTACGTCTTTCTTGTTCTTTGGTGGCGGCAATTCTTGAATGGCTTTGATCTTTGATGGATCCAGTTCTATTCCCCGGCGACTCACAATAAACCCAAGTAATTTTCCGGCAGGAACCCTGAAGGCACATTTTGCGGGATTCAGTTTCAGGTTGTACCTTCGTAGTCTATTGAAGAACTTCCTCAAATCTTCCATGTGATCGGTGGCTTTCTTGGACTTGATGATAACATCGTCTACATATACTTCGATCTCCTTGTGTATCATATCATGGAAAATGGTAGTCATGGCCCTCATGTAGGTGGCCCCTGCATTTTTTTAACCCGAACGGCATCATCTTTAGCAGTATATTCCCCACGGCATAATGAAAGTCGTTTTCTCAGCGTCTTCTTCATCCATCCAGATCTGATGGTACCTAGCGAAACAATCTACAAATGATTGCAACTCGTGCTTGGCGCAATTGTCAATTAGGATGTGTATGTTTGGCAAGGGGAAGTCGTCTTTCGGACTGGCTCGGTTGAGATCCCGGTAGTCGACACAGACTCTGACCTTCCCATCCTTCTTCAGTACTGGCACAATGTTGGCTAACCATGTCGGATATTCAACTACCCTGAGAACCTTAGCTTTGACCTGCTTAGTGACTTCTTCCTTGATTTTCAAATTCATATCTGGCTTGAAATTTCTGAGCTTCTGTTTTACTGGCGGACAGGCTGGATCGGTTGGAAGTTTGTGAGCCACAATAGATGTGCTTAGCCCTGTCATGTCGTCGTACGACCAGGCGAATATGTCCTCATACTCTCTTAGAAACTCTGTATATTCTTTCTTTTCTGACGGTGACAAATGAACGCTAATCCATGTTTCTTTGATGTTTTCTGCATCTCCCAGGTTAACAATCTCGGTCTCGTCCAGGTTAGGTCTGTTCTCAAAATTCTCAACTTCTTTAATAATCTCTTCCGGTATATCATCTTCCTCTGAATCTATGTCCGTTTGTTGCGTTGTCTCGTTGCATGTCACAGTAATTGGTTCATCAAGATAAGTAATAGTAATTCTGTATAAGTAAAGTAATGAGAGAAAATAATAAGAGTAAGATTTACAAGAAAACCGAAACGCTTTGATAAATTCCATAAATGTTTTTGAACATTGGAGCTCTTTCTTGCGAAAATTAAGAAGATGCGAAAGGAAAGTAAACTAGTAAAATAAAATAGTGCATGATGCTTGTTCAGTCTTGCTACCTCGAGGCTCGCCGGGCTCTGGTGGTTCTGATAGTCCAGTTTTTGAGGCATGCTCCTCAACTTACAGCCTGTATGGAAGGGCCTTCCTCCCCCTCCTCCTCAAAAATGACACAACAATCCATATTATCGTCTTCCAAGAACAAATTCCTTACTGCTGCCAGTGCTTCTTCTTCTTCTCACCCGTAAATGACCTCGGCCGGCTGGAAATTCTGCTCCAAACGGGGTATTGGTTGCTCCAAAGGATAGTAAGGGCCGCGCCATGGTGGCGACCAGTGGTTGAACTCCTCCCAAGTATACTCATATCCTAATGTAAAGGTGGTGCCATGTTTCTTGAGCTTAATGGGCTTAGCGATTCCTTGGAGGTTTTTTCCAAGTCCCTTGCCAGGTACATACCGCTCCAATTCAATATGCTTTCAATCTTGCTATCCCACCATTTGTCTTTATCAACGGCGTTGACTCGCTCGATGTGGTGGTAAGGTTCCCCGCCTATCCTTCTTCTTCCTCTAATTGTTGGAATGGTCTAGCGACTGTATATGAGATTGCTACCATCGCCGTGAATGATCACCTCTTGGTGATTCCACTCAAACTTCACTGCCTGGTGTAGTGTTGACGCTACGGCCCCAGCGGCTTGAATCCATGGTCGTCCCAACAACAGATTGTAAGATGCTGGTACGTCTATCACTTGAACATCAACATCAAACCAAGTAGGCCCCATTTTCAAACACAAGCTAATTTCCCCAATAGTAGACCTTTGAGAACCGTCGAAAGCTTTAACGTTGATGGCCCCGTCCTTGATCTTATGCAGCCCTTTTCCCAATGTCTTGAGTGTTACCGACGAACAAATGTTGAGACTGGACCCCCCACCGACCAGGATCATGGTGATAAAATAATCTTCACACTGCACGGTGATGTACAATACCTTGTTGTGACTCAACCCTTCTGGCGGCAGCTCATCTTCATGAAAAGTGATCTTGTGACTTTCCAATACCTAGCCTACCATGTTTTCCATCTCTTCGCCTGTGATGTTTCTTGGTACATATGCCTCGCTCAACACTCTTAACAAGGCATTCTTGTGTGCATCGGAACTCTGCAGTAAGGCAAGGATAGAAATCTGTGCTGGTGTTTTGTTCAGCTGATCAACGAATGAGTATTCTTTGGCTTGTATCTTTCTCCAGAGATCGTCGGCACCAGTTTCAGTGATGGTTGGCCGACTAGAGGCCTGCTTGCTTGAATCAGCCAAATGCTCTGGGGTATAAACCCTGCCGGTTCTTGTCATACCCTATGCCGCAATAATTTCCCCGAACTTGACCTTCCCTTTTCTTCTGGCCTCGGCTGTGTAGTCCCATGGTATAGCGTTCGTATGGAACGGTGTTATGGCTGACATTGCCATTGAAATTGGCGTGGCTATCTTTACCCCGAACGGAGTAGGCTTCTCAGGTGGTAAGACTGCAACTTCAAAGGGTGTAGGTGTGTTTGCTGGTGACATAAACTCAACCTCGATCAGCGCTGGCGTCTTTGCAGAGGGTGGTGCTTCAAACTCGAGTGGTATGGACATGTTTACCTCAGCGTCCCTAGAAGGCTGAATTTGGACCACAATCAGATTGAGGGTGACTACTGGCTTCTTTGGATCGTTGCCTTCTATGATTAAACCAATTGATCCCTTGGGGTCCCAATCATCCTCTGTCTCGATCATGTGAACACCTCCACCTTTGTGGTCTGGCAGAGGGTTATTACGGACATTCGGAGCAGGCTCCTTTGCTACAATGATCTTATTGTCAATCAAAGTCTGGATCTTATCCTTTAGAGAGCGGCATTCATCGATGGTATGTCCTTTCATGCCAGAATGGTATGCATAGGATTTATTTGGATTGATCCACTGTGAAGGGTTTTCAGGTGTTATAACATGGATAGGGGTGACATAACCAACAGCTTTGAGCCTTTCGTATAGCTGGTCAATTGGTTCAACAATGGCGGTATACTGTTTGGGAGGTCTGCGGTCAAAATTTGGTCGTGGTCTAGGGAAGTTTTGACGTGAGGAAGGTGATTGATAGTGGGATGGTTGGGTGTTGTAGGCTTGGTAAACATGTGCCGGTTGGGAGTATTTAGGTGAAGTGGGCTGATATGCGGGTTGTGGAGCTGATTGATAAGTGTGTGTTGGAGTTTGGAGTAGGTTGATATGTGGGTGGAGGCATTGGATAGGTTTGGTATTTGATAGGGGATTTGGTTCTCCGTGCAACCATTACAGCGCCTACGTCCCTTTTCTTGGACGTACCACCAAATTGTAACGCCTTATTAGTAGCCTGCAAGGCTTCAAAGTTCGTAACCATACCACTCTTGATGCCTTCCTCGATCCTTTCTGCTAGCTTGATGATATCAGAAAATTTATGATTCTCAATCAGCATCAGCCTTTCATAATATTGTGGGTCCTGAGCCCGGACGAAAAACTTGTTCATTGTTCTTCCTCTAAAACCAGGGTCCTCTGGTGCATTCTCCGTGTTGAACCTGAATCTGTCCATAAAATCAGACGCCATGCTTACCCAGTTTGACCACTTCTTCGGATCTTGGCAAATGTACCAAGATAAGGCGTCTCCCTTCAAGCTCCTCATGAAAAGCTTCATGCGGATTTTCTCGTCTCTTCCCACTCCGACCAGCTTGTCACAGTATGTTCTCAAGTGGACCCTATGATCCCCTGTACCATCAAACATTTCAAACTCAGGAGATTTGTACCCCTCGGGCAGTTCGACATTGGGCTGTATGCATAGATCTTCATAGTTTAGCCCTTCAATTCCCTTACTACCTTCAATGCCTTGAATTCTGGTGGTCAACCTTTTATTCTCTTCAGCCAAATTTCTGATGAGCGAGTCCTTATCAAATGACTCGGGTGTGCTTGAGATGGGCTGGGTGGAGTATGGCACATTCTCCACGTAGATGGGGGTATTGTGTTGGTTGTGGTAGGGTCATTTGTGGAGTTCAAAGGTTCCGGGATGAGCAGTGGAGTATTGTTGGGAGTGTGGCAAGTATTGCAGTGTGGTGAGGAGCGGGATAATTTTGTTGCATTGGGATTTTTTGTGGAGGTACAGGATTCTGAGTGTTTGGGAAAGTAACCTCTGTAGTGGTGAGGGAAAACAACAGACTTTCCAAATTCCGGACCTGATCAAGTTCTTCCTGAAACATCAGCAGCTTTTGTTCTAGTTGGGATGCATTTTCCTTGAGGACCAAAGTGCCATGAGTGACCTCTACCCGTTCAGCTGAGTTGTTCAAATCTTCCATTTTTCCTTTGTTTTTGTGTCTGACAAGACTGGGAGGAGGAATAGGTGGAGGGCCCTTGGATCTTGTAAAATATGATGATGTTGCCAGAGTTCACGAACTAACCTTTGGGGAGGGGAATAAACAAAAAAAATAAAACAAAAGGTAACAAGCCGGTAAGGATTATAGAAAAAGGGTTGCAGTATTTAAACAAGTAGTGCAGGAAATATAAAGCGCGTCCTAATTGTTGGGGACCTCGTTGTGCCCGAGGTAGGCCTAGCGACAAGTTAATTTGGAGAACATAGAATGCTAAATGCCTCCTTTCATTGATAAAAGGTAGGTGAATCCCAAATCGCCACTAAAATAACAAGAAATTAGAAGTAACTAACGGCCATTCGCCTTATTACATCTTATAGAGCAAAAATTAGAAATTCCTATCTATTTGGTCCCGGAGGGACCTTCCCCAGACTCGGCATTGTTGGCTCCCTCGAATAGCTCTCCCAACTCACGCAGTCCTAGTAGTAAGTAAGCTCTGGCCAGATGTCCACCTTAATTTCCTTCAGCAATTCGGCAGTCTTCGACCCTCTTCAGAAACTTCTTTTCCAGTTCCACTATACCCCGCTCCAAACAGACCAATCGCTTGTTGGCGCTGACAGCCATTTCCTTCCATTCTCCAATTAGTTTTTGATTGGCTTCATGTATTTCACGGTGCTCACCTTCACATTCCCGAATCCTTTTGCGCAGTTTGTTGTACTTGACCTGTGCTTCAGCCTTTTCATTGATGATCCTGTGACCTCGAACAAACCCGGGTTTACCCAGACCATTGTGATTGTCCTCCAGCCAGCCTGAGTAGTGTGGGGTACAACCAGCACGGTATCTGTCTGGTTCGATGGTGTCCTTTCCCAAGACAATTTTGCAGTGCCACATATGCTGAGCCTAGCACCTGTACGGACTGTCGTCAACCTAGAAGTCAGCCCGGGAATGACTCATCTTTTCGACCCTTCGTATAACCTGCTTCCTACTAGCCTGTCTCATAACTCAAAGAGGGACATAAGGGTAGGTTCCCCTCAACCCGATCAGTATCAGAAATGGCGCATCCCTGGATCGAATTATGAATTCTTCAGTAGGGAACCACTCGAACATCCACTGTACCCGGTCTTCAGTCAAATTATCAAAGAGTTCGACCCATTCTCTAGCATTCTCCGGTTGGGCGAACATGTTGGGCATGTAATTCATTTGCTTTGGGTGATGAAAGGCGATATGATCATCCAGTCCCTTCGATGGATTTCCTGTCGGTACTCACCCTTTTGGAGATGTTCCATGAGCCAAAGTTGACGTAGCAGATTACAACCCTCAAAATGTTTGGCCCCCTATTGACACCTTTCTAGGGCTCGGTATATTTCTGCAATGATCATCGGCACAAGACTGAATGCTTGTCCGTCAATTCCTTCCATTAGAGTTTTGGTGACCATAGCTAGCATGGTATGGATTCTTGCTTTCTTCATTGGAAACACTATCATCCCCAAGAAACAGAACATGAAGACAAAGACCCTTCGGTGAATATGCCCCAATGATGTAAGGGCGAACTCGTCAGGATAAGTACGGTAAGATTTGCTGTGACCGTACCTTTCGTACAAGTAGTCAAAGGGAATGTATGACTCCTTCAAACATGTCAAGTCTGGATTCTTCTTTATACCCATCATTTTGAGAAAACCTCTACCTTTGCGATTTTTCGGCACTAACAAACCCGGCGTTTCCCACGGTATTCCAGACATCCTCCTATTCCTCGAGCAGGGGTGTCATCTCAATGTCTCTGAAGCGGAACATAGACCTATCACAATCCTAGAATAGGCTGCCAGCTTCTATGATTTTGTTGTTGGGTTGAATTTCCAAGAGAGAAGGTAGGTTTCCCAGATATTTCCTGATGAGCGTCTGATCACTGGAGTGAAGATCCTTCCACCAGCTTAGCAGTTTGCGGTGGATGTGGGTGACCATGCCGAATCTAGGGACATCGTGCCTCATATTTCTGCAAGACAAAAAGTTAGGCCCCTACCCCCTCCAGACTCGACTATTTAATATCAACAATTAGCATAAAAGCATTTTAGTTCTCCAAATAAGTGCACGAACGTGATATGGTCCGTTTTGGGTTTCAAGGAAATCCAGTGGACTTTGGACAAGGCTATCTTAAAGAGTCATTATGCGGATAACATAACTGACTCGGCTAGGTTTTACCATGATGCATGTATAATTAAATAGAGTAAGGTTTCTATGTGGTATTAGACTGGTACCCTTGAGCGGACAACCCAAGAGAGGGAAAGGCGCGGAACCGTGGACTACGCCGTTGATCGACTCGTTTTACCGTAAATATGCCTTTGCCGGATTTAGGGGGTGATAATATTGGAAGAGCGCAATCACCCATTATAAGCGTTACTATGATATTTTGTTTGGCACGGGTGGAAGATGATTTTGAAAATATGCTTATGCAATAATTAAAACAAGTTGTCATGTATTTGCACGTTACAAAAGTAATAATTACAACAATTCCTCATAATTTAGAAACAGTAGTAAAGGAAAGCAGTAAAGGAAAGCAGTAAAGAAATAAAGGAAAGAAACAAAGCAACGAGTCAATTTTGCAGTAGGAGAAGGAATTAAATACTTAAACGGTCTGAAATGTGTTAATCATGTGTGCTTTGTGAAAAGAGGGGTCGTGTATTTATAGTGTGGAAGTCATGAGGAAATAAGGTAAGAAAATAATTGAAGACTGATTGTAAATCAATCACATGAGACTCTCTTTAATTAAGGGATTCAAATTCAAATGGGTATAAAAAAATTAAGGAAAGAAATTAATCAAACACTTGTGTAAGGCATGCAATTGAGGGTAAATACATAAAGGTTATTTAAGGACAAGGTCTCTGAAATACACGGTTGTACAATTTAAGGAAAGAAAATCAATTAACAGCCAAGAAATCACAAGGTCTGAGATTTGGTATGAATGAACCAAGTCAGAAAGATGGAAAAGGTTTTAACTTATGGAAAATCAGCAAACAATCAATTAGACCTATTAAAAAGGAATTCTAAGTCAATCACTAGTTTGAAAACCTTTTCGAAGAAGGATTCATCACATATAAATCATACAGACACGCTAAACATGAAAGAAACTTGGCGAGCCATTGTAGAATCAGTAGAAACTCCAGTGTAGGACAGTTTAAGCAAAAAGTTCAGAATTGTACAAAAGATGTCCAAACTCATCTAAGAGACTCAAAGTCAGTCTGAAGGAGTTAAGGGTTCTAAAACAAAACCCTAGTTCACATAATCAAACCTCGACGGAATCCCCAGATTCTAGGGTTTCCACCTTTAATCAAATACAGGGATGAGGAGGTAAGTAGTCGAAACCAGCTCAGGGGTTTCTTTCATAAACTCATAAGAAAACATGTAAACACAGTAGAAAGAGTAGAAGAAACATGCTTTAGAAAGTTTTTTCTCAAAAGAAACCTAAACAAGGATCAATAGAAGGAAAATATCAAAGAACACAGTAGAAAGGTATAGTATAGCAGGACATAGTAGAAGAAATACCAGAACATAGTAGAAAGCACATGAGAACATAATATGGAAAACATGGTAGAAGAAACACAAGCGTGGAGCATATAGAACACAGTAAAGAACATTCAAGAAGGGAATGTAAAACTCAGTAAAAAGAACATACAAAAATATGGTAAAAGAAAAAACACAAGAACACAGTAGAAAGCATGCGAGAACATGATATAGGAAACACAGTAAGAGAACAATACGAATAACAAAGAAGAAAAATCATAAAACATTTAAACACTTTCCAGAAAACCCTAAATCAGAAAAAAAGGGTTTTGAAAGTAATTTTCAAAAGAAAAATTAGGGAAATCGTTTGAAAACTCAAGTAGAGCATAGATACACAACAGGTCTAAAAAGAATCGGAGAAAACCTCGAAAGGTTAGTGTTTCAGAAGAACCCTAGAATGAGAAGGCTTTGAAAAGTCACCGATCTGAGTCGGAGAAGTTAGAATCAGGCTCAGAAGACCAGGATACGCCGGAGCAAGGCCAGAGATGGCCGTGAAACCTCGAGTCGGCGAAGTTCTGAGTGAAGACCTTCGAGGTCTAGCCTCAAATCTTCGAGTATCGAGCACATAGGAGCAATACGAGGTGAATATAAGACTCCCATGGCCAGAGAAGCCATGGTTTCCGGTGGGTTTCGAGGTTGAAGACGGTGGGAGACGATTAGGGTTCCAGGAATGTTCGAGAGAGTTTGAGAGACGAAGGTGTTCAAAGGCGGCTGATTAGGTGAAAGTGATTAGGGTTAGGGTGTTTGGGAAATTAAAAAGGAAAGGGTTAATTATGGACGTTGATCAAAATGATCAACGGCCTGGATCAAAAGGGGAGTCGAGCGGGTTTTATTGACGGGTTAGGGGTCGGGTAATTTAGGAATTGGGCTGGTCGGGTTTGAGATTGAAGTTGGGTTAATTAGGGGGGGGGGGTTAATTTGGGCTACAATTGAAATGAAATAGGGCAATTATCTAAATAGCCACTTTTTCCCTTTTATTTTATAAAAACAGTAAAATGATTTCTGAAAACAAATTAAAGGTGCTAAATTAATTAACAATACATAAATATTAAATTAAAAATACTGGAATCAATTTATAATTATAAACATAATTAATTCTTAAAATAGGCTAATATTGCAATTATATGCAATTTAGCTTTGAAAATACTAAATAAGTTTGTAAAAATGTGCCAAAAAATTGCCTTAGCTATATTTTGGGATAAATATGGGAATAAAATGAATTACTCACCAAAATGATAATTTGAGGAATAATTATTGGTTTTTTTTGTAGAATAAATTGATATAAAAATCCTTTAAAAAATTAGGATAAATACTTTTGGACATTCTTATATATGCAGCCATATGTTATTTTAAAAGTACTTTGCATAAACCAAAATATACGGGGAAAAATTGGGTATCAACAACCTCGGCAGAATCGTGCGTGATATAGCTAGTAGTCCGAAAATTCACGAGATAAACCTTCCACTGATGCCCGACATTTTATGTTTTATAGAAATAGATTATGAAATTTACAGATTTTCCCCACTATTATTGTGCACTTCATATCTATTATGAATTATTATATTATTTTAGAGGACTTCAAGTAAGTGTTGATGTCGATCCCTCGTCACTACTTCTCCGTGGTTAGGCTAGATACATACTAGGTACGCATTTATTTACGTACTCATGCTGCACTTCTACACTAAATATGGAGGATTTGACAGATTTATTTGGTGATCACCTTGGCGCGTAGGCACATCTGTTGAGGAGGCTTTATGTGAGCTGCAACTCAGGCTACGCACCACAATTGACCAAGTCCCCACTATACCATATCTTTTGTCCTCTCTTATTACATTCTTGACAGATGTTGTATTATTGTTGTACTCCTTAGAAAATGCTCATGCACTTATGACACCGGGTTTTGGGGGTTTCTACTAGATGTTTGTTATGGTTGTTCACATAATTATTCTCATTTCACCTTTTAAATTTTATTTCATACTATTTAATTAACGAGAATTATGATTTCGAAAGTAATAGAATCGGTAAATAAATTGATAAATCAACGTTGGCTTGCCTGACGGCAGCGTTAGGCGCCATCACGGCCTATTGTGGATTTTGGGTCGTGACAGCTTGGTATCAGAGCATTAGGTTCATTTGGGTCTCATGAGTCACGAGCAAGTCTAGTAGAGTCTCGCTGACCGGTATGGAGATGCCTGTACTTATCTTCGAGAGGCTACGGTGCTTTTAGGAGCACTTCCCTTCTTGATTTCTCATCGTGCGATTTGATTCCTTTGAGGCTTATGCCTTAATTTCCTTCCTACTCATTCTTATATGATATTAAGCGCTCGTGTCGATTGGGCATCGAGGAGTTGCAGTGGCACTTCGGACGTGGAATAGGATGTTCCTCCCTGCACATTCGAGCAAGTCATTACCGTCTTCTTGCGGAAGGATGTGCTGTCATTTCAGCTTAGTATATGTATTTCTGATGGTTTTGAGGCTATGCACAGGTTGCTATGATGTTCATGAGTTGTTATCTCACAGTATTGATGTAGGTGGAGTGCTCGTTTAGGTGTCGAAGCAGTGAATGAATTGAAAGAAGGTTTTTGTCAGTGCATGATTCAGACGTTCAGCATTTAATTCCAGTAAAGGAAAGGCAAACGGACTATAGATGTCTAGGGTTGGTTGATGAAGTGACAAGACATGGTATTTTTGGGCGTGGTGGAATTCTCCATTGTGATGTGGTGTCATTGTCTTGGTTAAGTGCATTAAAGTTCGCCGGTGTTATGGTCTTCTTAGATTCGCCTTTAGGGCAGGGAATTTTGAGGTGGCGCCGGGGAAGAGATTGTCAGGGATAGCGGAGTGTATCGGTTTCAAAATCAAATTACTATTTCCAATGTCGATTGCTTGAGAAAGATGGTCTTCTAGGAGTCTTAGAGTTGGTAACAATTTATTAGTTCAAGTGCTATTGAGATGGATTTTGACTTATGGCAGCACTTGGGTAGCGAAGGATCAGGAAGGACATGATGGGAGGTGTCTCGCGGTGGTTGAATTACTAGCAGGTCAAGAATTCAAAGCAAAGGTCGAGCAGTTACTTAAAGAAGATGGCTTAGCAGAAGTGGGGGTGGCTGAGTACCATATGGATTTTGTGGTAGGAAGCCATTTGTTTGAAGAAAGTTTAGAGCGATTTGAGAAACAAGGTAGAAAGGTGACCAGGTCTACGAATTGTATTTGGGATGGTGGCTATTGTACTGAGGAACATTGAATGTGGAAGAAAGGAGTTGCTTGAAAGGAATGGGAATGCAATGTGACTTCGAGTGTGGAATGTACTGTTGGACTTTCTGTTGATATCAGCGGGGAATGAACAAACTTGTACAGCTGGTGGATGAGCACAAGCTCCGAAGGGCCTACTGATTTCATAACAGTTGTACCCGGTGCAGCACCGTTGGAGGATGTCAGCATGGGAATACATAGGTGGGTTATCTCCTATGGGCAGGTTAGTGGTTGCGTGATTTTGATAAAGTTTCTACAAAGAGGTCTACTTACTATCCAGCGGGAGGTCGGACAGGCGATCATGGTAATTCGGAATGTTCATGAAAATTTTAATAAGAAACGACAAGAAATTCAGCGGGTTAATTGTGCGAAATCATGGTAATTGGGAAGGAAAAATCTTGGTGGGTTCCAGGGTTATGTGATTGTAGCTTCAAGCTAAGTAGGGGAGCCCTACCGTCTACGATTACTTCACGTGGTTGTCTACTTGTGCAGTTTCTTGTTATCGGTGCATTAGTGGGTTATTATTACTAAGGAAAGAAAATATTAGTGGTAATTCGAGCAAAGGATTTGAGGAAGGTGGCCTATATTTGGGCCTTATCGATTCATGTTCAGGTTTTGGGAAGACTCAGAGTTTCTGCTTCTGGTGGGTGTAATGTACAAGGGAAAAGAATTCAGTCGTGTGCTTCTTTGATAGGGTGTTCACGTGCTTGCAGCGCACTAGAGTTTGGCTTATATTCGGGATCAGGTCATAGTAGGTGACTCTCAATAGTGGTCCTAGTGGGTTCAAGAATTTAAGTGCAGTGCCAAAGAACTTGGAATGTTCTATGTTATCATTGGTTATGCAGTGCAGTATTGGAGGAAAGGAAGAAATAGCTTTGGATTCGCGGAAGGTCTTGCAGAATGGGTGTACCAGTTGGTGATGTTATTGTGCGTGCAAGGAGAATGTGAGATGATTCATGACTAATAAGATGGTGTGGTCCTGTGATGCAGGTCACTCGGGACGAGTGCGGGTTGGGTTCGTTACGTGTTTGAATGGAGCTATTATTATTTCTAAGGCAAGTGGAGAATAAATTTGAAGAAGTTGGGTCGATTAGTAACGGTTGAATCAGCATGATTGTGGCAGTGATCTATTTCTTCAGCGTGAATTTATACATGTAGCTTGTGGCTATACACTTGGGCTTGAGCGCCACCACAACTTGGTAGATTTGGGAGGTATTGGACACAAATGCTTTGTTCTGTAAATGGATTTCGGAAGAGTTATGGCCGTTTAGATCACGACTTGAGGTTTGTATTTTCTGCAGTTTGAGAATTCAGATGTGTGTTGCATTGGTTCTTCTGGAATGAGCTAAGTGAAGGGTTTCTAGCCAATGAAGTGTTTATTCCACTAGTAGTCCAAGGGTTATGGTGAATACGTGTATTATCACGTAGAGGCATGATAGGTGCAGTGAGCGACATGGGAACTGGTAGTTAAAGGTCAAGGTCACGGTTGGGTTTTGATGGAATGTCACGAGCTCGAACGAGCAGAGGAGAATTCAGATGTTCAGAGTAAGGTGATATTTTCTTTAGTGTCACCTGAGAATGGTGTTCAGTGGAAGAGGCTTTGTGTGGGCGTATCCCACGGGGAGATTTGTGTTAGTGGGACATGTTAGTCATTTGATTGTTAAAGATTGGAATTGAGTGTGGTGGTTATGGTAATATCGTGAATGCGAGAGTTATACCTGAGAGGCGTTCTATTCCTTGGTTGTGGACCGTGGGAGTTTCTTCTAGATTTCATGGTTGTTCTTATGTGTCATGAATAGGTCATGGTGGATCCTTGAAAGGTTATTTTCCCTATATGGTATGATTAGAGTCGGTTTGAGGTCCGTTGATGGGTCTAGATGTGGATGTGTGCTCTACACCAGACTGGGTATGCTCATTCACCATAGCATTTCTTATGGAGGAGTCTTCGAGCTTTGTATGTTACTTTCATCGTCAGTTATTTCATGTAATACTCTGTTGTGCCTTGTGGGTTGTGAGACGACTTGTTTATTCTCGCATGTCTTAAGGTCCCGCGTAGTTGTGGTGTTATGTGAGCAGGATGGCTCTCGGGATGCAGGTCATATATCGTAGCTTAGTTGTGCTTGGGTTTCGTAGCGTATGGCGCTGTTCGTCTTCCCAGGATTTGTATTATGCACTTGGCGTGCTTGTGGTCGGTATTCAGGCATTTCGTAAGTATAAGCATTTCGGCTTGATGTGTGTGTTTTCTTCTTGATTGTTATGTGCACATCGGGTGTAACGACCCGGCCGGTCATTTGGAGAGTTATAGCCCCGACCCCTGTTAATTGCTCGCCCCTATCTTTTTCTGCTTATGTGACTTGCTGGGGGGGGTTTCATTTTGGTTTTTGGAGGTCTATTGCAGATTTAGGCTTGAAATGGCGAAAGTCGAATTTTTGGGGATTTTTACCGGTAGTGGACATTTTGATATCAGTGTCGGTATCCAATTCCAGATGTTGGAGTAGGTCCTTAATGTTGAATATGACTTGTCTGCAAAATTTGAGGTCAATCGGACGTGGTTTGATAGGTTTTCAGCATCGGTTGTGGAAATTTGAAGTTTCAAGTTCTTTAAGTTTGAATTGGTTCGTGATTTTAGAATTGTTTGATGTGATTTGAGGGCTCGACTAAGTTCGTATGGTGTTTTAGGATTGGTTGGTATGTTTGGTTGAGGTCCCGGGGTCCTCGGGGTAAGTTTCGGGTGCTTAACGGATCATTTTTGGATTTAGGAAAGTAGCAGATTTTCTGGTATTTCAGTTGCAGACATTTCTTCATCGCTTTCGCGAGACAGGTCTGGCGTACGCATAAGGCATCTGGGAGGCCAGCTGGGTTTGTTCTTCGCGTTTGCGACCAGTGCATCACGTTCGCGGTGAGTGCTTTTAGGACTGAGGCAGCTTGTGCTTCAAGTACGCTAGGCTTTGATCGTGTTCGCGAAGAAGGAATTAACTAGGTAGATATAAAGTTTCAAAACAAGGGTCTGGCCATTTTTATCAAAACTTGAGTTTGGGAGGTCGGATTTGGACGAGATTTTGAGGGATTTTCAGAGACATCAATTGGGTAATGATTCTACACTTGATTTTGGTTATATCCAACAACAACAACAACAAACCCAATTTGATCCCAGCAGGTGGGGTCTGGGGGGGGGGTAGTCTGTACGCAGACCTTGCCCCTACCTAATACAGGTAGAGAGGTCGTTTCAAATAGACCCTCCACTCAGGAAGGGCAAGAAGAAGAAGAGGAAAGCAAGGAAGGAAAAAAGATGGAAGATAAAATAAAAAGGGAGAGATAAAGGATAAGTGGTACCAAATAATAGCAATAGGGAATACAATACCCGAGGCGAACAAAACCACATAACGTAATAAAAATCTAAGAATATGAAGGGACATGCATGCTACTAAGACTATGGGTGAACAACTATAAACTACCTACGAACCTTCTACCTTAATCCTCGACCTCCACACCCTCCTATCAAGGGTCACGTCCCCGGTGAGCTGAAGCAGCGCCATGTCCCGCCTAATCACCTCTCCCCAATACTTCTTAGGCCTATCTCGACCTCTTCTCAAACTCTCCATGGCCAACCTCTCACACCTCCTAACAGGAGCATCAATGCTTCTTCTCTTAACTTGTCCGAACCATCTCAGCCACGAATCCCGCAACTTGTCCTCCACGGAGGCTACTCCCACTGTGTCCCGGATAGCTTCATTATTAATCCTATCTCTCTTGGTACACCCACACATCCATCTCAACATCCTTATCTCTGCTACTCTCATCTTCTGCACGTGGAAGTTCTTGATTGGCCAACACTCAGCCCCATACAGCATAGCCGGCCGAATCACTACTCGGTAAAACATACCCTTAAGTCATAGCGGCACATTCCTATCAAACAAAACACCGGAAGCGAGCCTCCACTTCATCCATCCTGCTCCAATGCGATGCGCGACATCTTTGTCAATCTCCCCGTTACCCTGGATAATCGACTCGAGATACTTAAAACTCGCTCTCTTGGGGATAACTTGAGCATCAAGCGTAACCTCTACGTCTGCATCATGGGTCCCGTCACTAAACTTGCACTCCAAGTATTCTATCTCGGTTCAACTCAGTTTGAAACCTTTAGACTCTAAGGTTTGTCTCCAAACCTTCAACCTCGCGTTAACTCCACTACGTGTCACGTCAATCAACACTATATCATCGGCAAATAGCATGCACCAAGGCACCTCCCCTTGGATGTGACGCGACACTACATCCATCGCCAAGGCAAATAAAAATGGTCTAAGAGCCGATCCCTGGTGCAACCCCATCACCATAGGGAAATGCTCTGAGTCACTACCCACAGTCCTTACCCGAGTCTTAGCATCATCATACATATCCTTAATCACACTAATGTACGCTACCGAAACACCGCTAACCTCCAAATACCTCCACAAGACCTCCCTCGAAACTTTATCGTATGCTTTCTAAAAGTCAATAAACACCATATATCCCACTAATCTATCATTAATTTTGGATTTGGGATGAAAAATTTTGAAAAATGGAAAGAAGTTCTTCAACTAAGATTTTGGGTTTTGATTGGGATTTTTTGTCACACCCAACCTAGGTGAGGCATGGCTGGCACTCGGTGCCGTACTGGACCGAGCAACCCATTATGCAACTCTTGATCATTCGACGAAAACTAGAACATACATAGGCCGACTTGGCCGAACTGATTCATTCTGTAACTATCATGGGCAAACATAGCCACAACTCGTACTGTGTAACTACAAGTGGGCAACTTTTGTATAAGCGAGTCATCGTACTCAAAACATGAATACACACGAGCTGTCAAGGCCTCTGACATGTTTTACATACTGAACATGTGTCTACAAAGCCTCTAAGAGTATCTCACATAAAAATATGGTCAGGACAAGACACCGACCTACCCATAAGTATACATATACATAGGACAGTCTGATAACCTCTAGACTCGGCTGTACTCCCGATGAAATGGAGCTTTGCCAATCCTCAATTGGATATCAACTCCGTCTATGATAAGAGCCTGTCAAACTGGATACCTGAACCTACATGTATGAATGCAGTGCCCCGATGATCGGACATTAGTACAAAGATATGTACTAAGTATGTAAGGCAAATAACATATGAATAACTTAATTAAACTGAACTGACATGTATTTATAATATATTGAAAGTAATCTAGAGGGTCAATGAAATTATGGAATCATACTTACCTTATTCTGACTCGTAACATATCTATGTATTGATCTATCCAACTTACCTTACAAAGGATGTAGACCAAAAAGGGAAGGCTCTGTTGGCCGAGAACATCTAATGTCGTATATACATCTAATACGTGTCATGTTATACCTGAACCTGTTCCCAGTAAATATACTATATGTACTGGAAACCATCATATTATGGAATTTCATCTATAACATTCTTCTAGCAATCATACTTTATATCTGAATACTTACCTTAAATAGATCAAACATCTCTAGGGCTACATTGAAACATAAAAGTGGCTCTTATGCGTTTCATAAGAGATCGTCCGTAAGGCTCACTCATAAATATGAATAACCAGTGGCTCCTATGCATAACATAGTAGACCATCCGTATGGCTCATAATACTGAGGTTTGGCTATGCGTGCAACTGAGACCGTCCATAACCAACCTTCATTGTGAACCTATGCGTTCATAGACAGTTTGTATGGCTTCATTGTACACCTACACGTTCATAGACCGTCTATAGGGATCATGTCTTATACCATTCATTTCAAATCACTCATACATACATCATTCAATCATCAACAAATAAGCTCGTATTCATAAACATACAAGCTCGTGACTAACTCGTTACAATAACCAATCCTTATTCCTTAGCCACTTTCTACGTCATCCTTCGTATTCTATATTAATTAGCTATAAAGAACGTTATAACTATTTTTAAATCGCACTTCTATCGTTATTTCACATTACGGATCATTTATGGGATTACGTGATTCTTTCTACTTATAGCTATGTATTATTCTTAGCTTGTGAGGCTACTCGTTATATATATATATATATATATATATATATATATATATATATATATATATATATATATATATATATATATATATATATATATATATCCCTTCATCAATACGCAACAAGAGTTGCGGGATTTACACTCTATCAACTTATTTTCTTATTGCTAAACTTATCATATTCTATAATTTATGACCCCATAGGCAACATATACTGTCTGTTAACATCAACCTCATATATAATCAACCTTATTTAACTTGAGAGCAACACAACTACCTTCACGGGTCTTTATCAGTTTTGTGAACACAAACGTGTAAGTATAGTAAGTCATGGAATCTTTTAGGTCAAATCATTCTTATCTTTCTGGAAACTATATATTATGCTACCTTGTTGACTATTCGTGTATAGCTATCACTCATTATACGGATACTATATTGCATCTAATTCATTAGAACAATTTGTGTGTAATCTTTAATTGACATCTGGACGTCTTGTTACATATAGAAGACAAGGACCTTCTGGAATGCTCTATTTACTCGTTAAGAATACATGAAACTATGACTAGCACAATCCATTCCAACATTCATATGACTATACTCGTGAACGGACCTTAATCATCAGAATAGTACATTTACAAAGACTCGCCCCCTTGAATTCCTTATAAGGGCCACGTAACTTACGGAATCATGCCAAATAAAAGAAAAGAAGACCTTACATACCCATAATATCCAGTCCAATGCTCAAGCTAACTTAACCTGCAGCTCCTTTGTCTACAAGCAATGAATAATACTATCGTCACAATACGAATGCCATTACTTATCTCATTTGAACGATACACTTTATTCTACGATAAAACGGACAGCACCTCCCCTATTTATATGACTTCCTACTAGTTACAACATCCAACAATAGCCCAAACAACATCAACAAATACTCATAATAAGCCTTTAAAAATAGTTTAACAATCCTGACGAGCGGCAAGCTCGATTTGTGACAAACAACTATAATTTTAAACCTCTTATTCCTTCCAGAATTTATCAACAACATTAACCGCCACATAATAAATATCCGTACTATTTTTCAGCCACAATACAACTTTAAAAGGACCCCATAACAGTCCCACAAGTTCGGCAACTCAAAACTTATTTTTGAGATTACTACAATACGTTTTTGACATGTCTTTTCTTTCAAATCGAACAACACAACCAAAAGTACATAACTAAGCCTCTTCTAATATAAACCAGACATGAATTCAACTTAATAATAAGTTCACTACAAGAAAACAGTGATGCAACAACAAATAACATACTACTCTTTCGAAACTCGCAAGTTCTAGTCTTTACGATCGAGCTACAACTTGTAGAAGTTTATATAAGAGAAGAGAAGCATAAACCTACATTGGACTGAGTAGAACCCACAAAACCTACTGCCTCTTCATCCAATACCAGTCCTCCAATGCAGCAACAAGAAGGAGAAAGGGGAACTAGCAAGCTGTCGGGGTTTCTCGGCACTAGAATCACTTCGTATCACCTGAAATCGCCTAGGGTTTGTATAGAATTTTTGGGGAGGCGTTGCAGGGGTTCAATCTGATATTCTTGGTCTGAGAAATGAGTGATATAAGTGGGTTAATTCATCCCTTAAAAGGCCCCTTGGCCGCCCCTTTTTGGGGGTTTATTTGGTCCCTTTGTTTGAGCAAGTAGGTGATGCATCTACTTGTCATCTAGCAGTCTGCGCAGTCTCGCAAAAACGTAAATATCTCTCTACAACGATGTTGTACTGACAAACGGTTTAACGCATTGGAAACTAGACTCGTTGATATTCAATTTGGTAGGTGGATCATCCCGTAATTCCAAGTATATTAGGAGAAACGCTCAGCTGTATTAGACCTAATGTTCAGCACATTTATGAAAGTAACTTGTGATTTCCTTTGGCAACTTTTGCTCCCCAACTCGCTTGACTTAAAAACAAAACACACGAATATTGTACAACTAAAATAACTCATAACATAACCTCCTTATCACGTTAAGCACCCCCGTCTCGTTCCAAAAGTACGGATTATCACATTCCCAACTTTTTGACTTCCGAAGAAACTTATTATCTTCAATTCGGTTAGCTTCTAAGCCTTCCAACCATCTTGGTACTTGTTATTCATGATCTTAAATATTTGTAACCTCCATGGTAATTATTTTAATTTACTTTAAGTACCTCCAAATATGATCTAATTTTTGAGCTTACATCAACTGACTTGCAACGTACTTTTTCGTACGAAAACATATGGTGTCACATTTTGACATCGAATTTTGATAATTTTGGTACGAGTGAACTCGTGAGTGAATCAGTTTTCATATTTTGTGACTTTTACCCGATTTCGAGACGTGGTCCTAGGGAGGCTTTTATTAAGCGATTTTCCAATTTCTTGCTTCAGGTTTGATTTCATTAGCTAGATTAGTCTCTTGTAGTTATATTTATGTTGTGTAATTGATTTTGGCTATATATGGGCCATTCGGAGTTACATATTCTTTGAAAGAGCATTGTTACGGATTGAACTGAGCTTGGTTCGAGGTAAGTGGCTTGCCTAACCTTGTGTGGGGGAACACCCCTTAGGATTTGGTAATATTTTTGATATGTGAGCGTCGCGTATGTGAGGTGACGAGTGTGTACACGGGCTATTTGCTGTAAAACTCCATTTTCATTCAGTAATAACCTGTTTTACTTTAATTTAGCTACACTAGCATATGTAATTATCCTGTTTAGTTTAGAACAACATGTCTACGTGTCTTAATTGTTTATCTGAACATTGTGCAGC
The DNA here is from genome assembly GCF_001879085.1 of Nicotiana attenuata. NCBI lineage: Eukaryota > Viridiplantae > Streptophyta > Magnoliopsida > Solanales > Solanaceae > Nicotiana > Nicotiana attenuata. Next base: position 698,420 of record NW_017670303.1, read on the forward strand.
ATGCTTAGTGAATTCCATGCTTCTTCCTTGACTTGTACTTAGTCTAAATTGTAGGATTCCGTGTTGTAGTTGTATTTCTATTGTTTGAGCTGTGTATTTACTTTTGGGACTACGCGGAACTGTATTCCGGGAGATCCCCATGCATATTTACTTTGTGACTATGGAACGGTATTCCGAAAGATCCCCCCTGTCTTGGATATTTACTTTGGGACTACGTAACGGTATTCCGGGAGATCCCCCTACACATTTACGTTTGGGACTACGAGATGGTATCTCGGGAGATCCCCTATTGTTATCTCTGTGTACTGTACCGTTATCTTTTTGTTTTTCTTTCCGGTTAAACTTCAGTCTTTTTGTTACGCCCCGCAGTATTACGTCGATGTTATGCTCTACAGTAATATATTATGACGATGTTTCGCAATATTAAGTTACGACAGTATTGCACCCAGTAGTGTTACATTACAGTGATGTCACGCTTTGCAGTATTAAGTTACGACGATGTTGCACCCTGAAGTATTGTACGTTAAATTTGTCGTAAGGTAATTGACATCAGTCCAAGTAAAAGATTATTGGGAGATTATAAAGATTATGCTATTTCACAAGCGATTAGTAGATTCATGAAGGTGAAAGGTGGAGCAAGTCAAAGAAAATAAATTTTTGTCCATATTTGGCATATTGGGATAAATATGGCCCGAGATAAAATACGCGGTATTTATGGACTAGTGACATGCAAGGTACTACATGTCCATGCTAGTAAGGTGTATAAGGAATGTGAAAAGTGAGTAATATTTTATATAAGTGGGAATAATTCTCAATTTTGCGGGTAATTAATTAATTGCCGGGTAACAAGACATTACCCAGTTAACTAATAAGTGGGTAAAGATTAATAATCCTCACCACCCTTCCACGTGGCATAAGCCACAATAGCAAGGAAATGACTCTCGGTCACTTTTGCCAAATGGCTACTAACCAACGTATGACTTAAATTTAGTCTTATCAAAAGGAGACTTGTGAGCATTTATCTAGGAAATTGGGTAATCAATTCTTTAAGACCAAACAACATTCTGTTTTGGTTTGAGACCAAAAACGTTAAGAATCATTTTGACCACATTCTATTTTGGTTTGAGCAGAATCATTTTTCGTCCAAATTTCAATCCAATATGAATCAAAGATTAGTCTCAAAAATTCCACGAAATTCCTTTCAATCTCAAGGAACCAAATAAAAAGACGTATTCCTTCCAAGATTTCAAGTAACCAGAACGCTACTCCTCTCAAAAATTTCAAGGAAACAAAAACGTTATTTCACTCTAAAATTTTTAGGAACCAGAAGCAATTTCGTCCATGAATGTCTAAGAAGCAGGGGCAAATTTTGTTCAATTAACGAAGGTTTTCCAACAGAATATTATACAGAGTTTTCCCTACTCCAGGTATGTTAAGGCACTTCCTTCTTTCTTTTGGCATGATCTAATGTGAGATGACTACGCTATTTCATAATGAATCTACTCCTAGCAACTAAGGTTATCCATGTTGTTCTTTCCGTACAAATTTATTCTAAGAAAGTATGTATGATCCTTGAGTCCTAGTGAAGTTCATATTGATGGTATGATGTCCATAATGTTAATCGAAGGTGCAACGACCTTACGTCACTCTGAAAGGTTTAGAACGTGATTCCATGAGTCGAGCATTCATTATATATATGTATCTATTTTACTCTACCGAGCCGTGCTATAGTCGGCCCGGTACACCACCTATTGTGCAACCATTGATCAGTTGGGTTTACCAAGCTCCACGTGGCTGGGTACGATTCTACCGAGCCTTATGATGGCCGGGTACGTTTTTACCGAGTCCTCTTTGAGGCCGGGTACGATATGATGATGATGATGCCCAGAGAGGCGAATATTTTTAAAAGTTTATGTATATGTATGCATTATGCATTTCATGTCAGTAGTCCCCAGAGGCACTCAAATGTTACAGGTTGTAGCTCCTCTATATCTCTTTATATTACTGTTCTTATTTATGCTTTCCTGCCTTACATACTCAGTACTTTATTCGTACTGACGTCCCTTTTGCCTGGGGACAGTGCGTTTCATGCCCGCAGGTCCCGATAGACAGGTCGAGAGCCCTCCAAGTAGGCTATCAGCTCAGCGGAAGATATTGGTGCGCTCCATTTGCTTCGGAGTTGCTCGTTTGGTTAGTATGATTTAGACATGTATTGTTTAGTATGGCGGGACTCTATCCCGACCTTCATGACATTTATGTACTCTTAGAGGCTTGTAGACATATGTCGTGTACGTGAAAGATTGTATGGCCTTGTCGGCCTATGTTTTGAGTTTATAAATGATCATGTTGGCCTATTAGGCCGGTATGTCACATGTATATGATGCTGTAATAAGAAAGACACGCTACGTTGGTACTCCGTTGAGTGAGGTACCGGGTGCCCGTTGTGGCCCATCGGTTTGGGTTGTGACACTTTTTTCTTTGTGATACTCTGTTTCCTCTTATTATTTCATATATATATATCAGTAGGGCCCTGATCTGACCTCGTCACTACTCGATCGAGGTTAGGCTTGGCACTTATTGGATACCGTTGTTGTGTACTCATGCCCTTTCCTGCACATATTTTTCGTATGCAGATCCAGGTACCTCCTACCAGACTTGTTTTTAGTGAGCCGAGATAGCTTTGGAGACTTCAAGGTATATTTGTCGCATCCGCAGACCTCGGAGTCCCTTTTTACTCTTTCCCATGTGAAACACTTCTTGTATTTTTTCTTTTGTTAGACTCTGATGTATAGAGACACTAGTTTTCTTTCTATAGTTTGGGACTCATGATGTACTGGGATTTGGGAAAACTATGTACGTCCAGTGTTGGTTATTGTACATGGCAAGCGACATTATTATTGGTTATTCAGTATCTAATACAGTTAGCTATTTAGTTTGTTTCCATTAATGTTATTTCCACAGTCTGTTAGGGTTACCTAGTCGTAGAGACTAGGTGCCGTCACGACATGTCCCGGAGGGATGTTTGGATCATGACAAGTTGGTATCAGAGCCCAGGGTTCATAGGTGTCGTGAGTCACAAGCTGTTTTGTTAGAGTCTCTGGATCGGTACGGAGACGTCTGTACATATCTTTGATAGGTTATATAACTGTTAGGAAAATTTCAATTCTTTTGATTCCTTGTCGTGCAAAATTGTTGACTTCAAAATTTTAAACTCTGTCTTCTATTCTCTCACTGATGGTGAGGACACGTGCAGCCGGAGATGACCAGGCACCCGTGCCCCCTGCTAGAGCCGCCAGAGGCTGGTGCCGGGGTAAAGGCCGAGGACGCCCACATGGTGCAGCCAGAGCACCCGAGCGAGCTGCTGCAGAGGAGCCAATATCTCCGATCGGAGTACAGGAACCTGAGACGCCTACTACTACTACACCAACTCTTCAAGAGACCCTTGCACAGTTCCTAAGAATGTTAGGTACTCTAACTCAGGCAAGATTGATTCCCCTTGCTCCAGCCATATCTCAGGCCGGAAGAGGAGCCCAAACTCCCGCCGCTCGCATCCTAGAGCAGCGGGTTCAGGTTGATCTGATCCCAGAGGTTATGCCGGTGCCACCTGTAGCCCAGTTCAGCCCGAGGGTAGGGCAGTAGTTTTAGAGGAGGAGCATCGTAGGCTCGAGAGGTACCAGAATTACCACCCTCCTACCTTTAGTGGTTTGGCGATAGAGGATGCTCAGGGTTTTCTGGAGGGGTGCCACCGTATCCTCCGTACTATGGGCATAGCAGAGTCAAGTGGGGTTTCTTTCACTACGTTTCAGCTTGGAGGAGCAGCCTATCAGTGGTGGCATGCTTATGAGTTGGAAAGTCCGGATGAGGCGGCATCACCTATATGGACTGAGTTCTTGGACATGTTTTTGATGGAGTATGTCCCTTAGAGCCTCAGGGACGCATGGCGCGTGGAGTTTGAGCAGTTGCGCCAGGATGCTATGACTGTGTTAGAGTATGAAGTTCACTTTAGTGATTTAGCTAGACATGCATCGGCCTTGGTTTCTACAGTTCGAGAGTGGGTCCGCCGGTTTATTAAAGGGCTCCATCCCAGAACTAGGACTAGCGTGGCCCAAGAGTTAGAGACGGATATCTTATATCATCAGGTTGGGAGTATTGCTAGAAAAGTGGAGGGCATGCTTGCTTGGGAGAGAGAGGAGAGAGAGGCAAAGAGAACTTGAGAGTCTAGCCATTATTCTGGTGCTCGTGCCCCAACTGCAGTTCGACATGGTAGGGGCTATGTGAGTCTCCCCGTTCATTCAGCTCTTCCACCCGCCAGTGGTATTCCAACCCCTCCTAGACCCCAGGAGCCTTATTATGCACCACTAGTATCTTGTGTGCCTCCTGCACGGGGTGCTTTCAGCGGTCACTCTAGCAGATGTGGTTCGAGTTAGCTACAATAGCCATGCCCTCCTAGAGCTTGTTTTGAGTGTGCTACACTCGCCATATGGCGAGGGATTACCCCAGACTTAGGATGGGTGCACCTCCACAAACTTCTTAGCCACAACGTGCTCCACAGGGTTCCCATGCGTTGATTATACCACCAATTGCCACTCCATCTGCTCTGCCAGCTTGAGGTGGAGGTCGGGGAGGTAGAGGTCGCCCTAGAGGGGAAGGCCAGACCATATAGTATGCCCTTCTTGCTCGTACAGAGGCACTTGCTTCTGATTCTGTCATTATATGTATTGTTCTGGTCTATCATAGAGATACATAGGTTCTATTCGATCCAGGATTCACTTATTCCTATGTGTCATCTTATTTTACCCCGTAGTTGGGTGTATCTCGGGATTCTTTCAGCTCCCCTGTTTATGTGTCTACTCACGTGGGAGATTCTCTTGTTGTAGACCGCGTGTACGGTCGTGTTTGATTACTCTTAGTGGTTTGGAGACCAGAGCCGATTTATTATTGCTCAGCTTAGTAGACTTTGATGTTATCTTAGGCATGGACTGGTTGTCACCCCATTATGCTATTCCTGATTGTCACTCCAAGACTGTGATACTAGCTATGCCAGCTTTACCGCAATTAGAGTGGAGGGGTATCTTAAATCTCAACAGATGGTTAAGAAGGAGTATGACGCGTATCTAGCTTATGTGAGAGATGTCAGTACCGATACCCCTGCATTTGAGTCAGTCCCAGTACTGAGGGATTTCCCTAATGTGTTTCCAGCTGATCTTCCGGGCATGCCGCCCGACAGAGATATCGACTTTGGTATTGATTTATTGTCGGGCACTCAGCCCATCTCTATTCCTCCATATTGTATCGCCCCTCCTAAGTTGAAGGATTTGAAGGAACAGTTACAGGAATTGCTTGATAGGGGCTTCATCCGGCCAGTGTGTCACCTTGGGGTGCTCCTATCTTATTTGTGAAGAAAAAAGATGGTTCTATGCATATGTGCATAGATTATCACCAGCTAAACAAAGTCATAGAGAAGAACTTGTATCCTTTGCCTCGTATTGATGACCTATTTGATCAGTTACTGGGTGCCAGAGTGTTTTCCAAGTTAGACTTTCGTTCAGGTTATCTTCAGTTGAAGATTCGGAAGCCAGATATCCAGAAGACTGCTTTCAGGAATCGGTATGATCATTATGAGTTCCTTGTGATATCATTTGGGCTGACCAACGCCCTAGCAGCATTTATGCATCTGATGCACAGTGTATTTCAGCCTTATATTGACTCATTCATCATTGTCTTTATTGACGACATTCTGGTGTACTCCCGGAGTTGGGAGGATCATGAGCAGCACTTGAGGACTGTGCTTCAGACCTTGACAGAAAAGAATTTATATGCAAAGTTTTCAAAATGTGAGTTCTGGTTGGATGTAGTGGCATTTTTAGGTCACGTAGTGTCGAGTGAAGGGATCAAGGTGGATCCAAAAAAGGTGGAGGTAGTGCAGAGTTGGCCCATATCGTCCTTAGCTACAGAGATCCGGTGCTTTCTTGGTTTGGCGGGGTATTGCGGCTGATTTGTTGAGGGATTCTCATCTATTGCAGCACCTATGACTAGATTGACCCAGAAGGGTGCTCCGTTCAGGTGGAAAGAGGATTAGGACGAGAGCTTTGAAAAGCTCAAGACAGCTTTGACTACAGTCCCAGTATTGGTATTGTCTACAAGTTTGGAATCTTATACAATTTATTGTGATGTGTCGCGAGTTGGCCTCGGCGTGGTGTTGATGCAGAACTGTAGGGTGATTTCCTACGCGTCTAGACAGCTGAAGTTGCATGAAAAGAACTATCCTGTCCAAGACCTTGAGTTAGCAGCTATTTTTCATGCCTTGAAGTTTTGGAGGCACTTTTTGTACGGTGTCCCTTGTGAGATCTACACTGATCGCGGGAGTTTGCAGCATATGTTCAAGCAGAAGAATCTCAATCTGCATCAGCGGAGGTGGTTAGAACTACTTAAGAATTATGATATCACCATTTTGTTCCAACCCAGGAAGGCGAATATGGTGGCCGATGCCTTGAGTCATAGGGCAGTGAGTTTGGGGAGCTTAGCATATTTGCCAGCAGCAGAGAGGCCATTGGCACTGGATGTTCAGGCCTTAGCCAACCAGTTAGTTGGATTAGATATTTCTAAGCCGAGTCGAGTTTTTGCTTGTGTGGTCTCCCAATCTTCTCTTTATGATCGTATCAGGGAGCTTCAGTGTGATGACCCCCATCTGCTTGTCCTTAAGGACGCGGTTCAGCACGGTGATGCTAAGGAGGTCACTATTGGGGATGATGGTGCATTGAGGATGCAGGGGAGGCTATGTGTGCCCAATGTAGACGGATTGCATGAGTTGATTCTTCAGGAGGCTCACAACTCGTGGTACTCCATCCATCTGGGTGCCAAAAATATGTATCAGGACTTGAGGCAGCATTATTGGTGGTGTAGAATGAAGAAAGACATAGTGGAATATGTTGCCAGGTGTCTAAATTGCCAGCAGGTGAAGTATGAGCATCAGCGGCCGCGTGGATTGCTTTAGAAGTTGGAGATTCCGGAGTTGAAATGGGAGCGGATCACTATGGATTTCATTGTTGGACTCCCACGGACTCAACGGAAGTTTGACGCAGTATGAGTGATTGTGGATAGGCTGACCAAGTCAGCTCATTTCCTTCTTGTGATGACTAACTATTCTTCCGAGTAGCTGGCTCGAGTTTATATTCGCGAGATTTCCAGTCTTCATGGCGTGCCGGTATCTATCATCTCGGACCGGGGTACTGTCACACCCCATCCTCAGGGAGCGCGATCGACTCTAAACCGAGTGAACCCGGTCGAGCAAGTATATTAGACCTTTCCTACCCGACTCATTCATGATCCAAAAGGGACGCGTTTTCATTAGTCAAACATGAAAGAGACTATATATATAAGCATTGCTAGTTCATTTTACATTATATATGTTACACCATAGCTAAATTCCCCAAAATTACATACCGTTTACAATTTAGTGGGACAAGAGTTTAAAATACAACACGGTCTAGTGACCCATCAAACACCCATACACAACCCACACAAACGTCTACGGAGCCTCTAAAGATACAAAAGACATTTATGATAATGCCGATAACAAGGCCCCGGCTATACCTTAAAACATGGTAACTTATAACAAAAGATATATTACATGACCCCTGGAAGAAAGGGGGGCTCACCAAGACTGCTGAGAGGAGGATGCACCGCTATCTGTGATCGACACTGTCTGCTACAGAACCACCTACATCCATTCAAAGATGTAGCATCCCAGCAAAAGGGACATTAGTACTGTCGATAGCGTCCCCTTTATAAAAATCAATAGTACAGGAAGAAGTAATCACAAATCAATGAAAAACTGTAGATAACACCACAACATCAAATAAGGGATCATATAAGTGTTCAAGTAAGATTTCAATAGATTTAACTAGGGCCACTATTAGTATTGCTACCTCAATATTCACAATACCACCGTACTCTTATACGAAGTCCTCGATCACGACCCGATCGGCTAGGTCATCTCCTTGGAGACATTCTTCCACAATCTCAATTCTCATTTCAATTCCGGTTCAATTTCCAGCATAATACCACCATGTGTGCGGCATGGTGTCCGATCAAGGCCCGATCGGCTAGGCCGTCTCACTCAAGACATTTCCATTTTTTGATCAATCTTCTTATTCCATATTTCCCTCACATATTTTAGTTTATTCGGCACTAGTGGCCACAATTTTTATATCACCCTTGGCACATGGCCGCATTTCATAATCGAGTTCCTTTCCCATATATCACATTGTTATAAATTTCGCCAACAAGCCTTTCAATTCAAGATGTTAAGTACACACACAGAGCAGAATTTATGAATCATGGACATATAGAGGCTTTCACATACATTGGAAATTTAACACATACTCCAAATCTTTAACACATCATCAAGTGATAAGATAGCATACTGGGAGCAGTCAAATACATTTTTGCACATAGATTCTTACAACACAGACACGATGGAATACCATCTTCTACATCAATCAAGGTTGGGACTTACATCAATTGTATGGACACCATAGAGGATCAATTTCTAAGAAGAGGGGTGTCGCGCCCCCTTTTTTCCCCTTCGCTGGGAAGTCCGGGTTTCGACATTCATGGGGGGAACAACTCGCTTCCTTTTGGGAATTGGGTATTTGAAGAGTCGCCGCCTAACGGATTAAGGTGTGTTAGAGCACCTAGAGCGATTAACTCATGTAACCAGTTTGCATTACCAGAGATTAGGGTAAGGGCTCGAAATAACCTTGAGGGGGAGGTGTTAGGCACCCCTCGCGGTCCACAACAGTGGGTCCCGGCCAAACTTAGTTATGTGAATTAGTCATTTAACAGGTGAGCAGTCTAAGCACACATTTGCAAATAAAGGAAGTTTACACAGTCTAAGCACACATATATAATCAAGGAAGTTTAGACGGTTCAAGCATACATACATTAAGGAAGGGAAGTCCTAAGTTGGTTAGCCTATAGGATAACATTTGTACAATATCCGGTAAGCCTTCCTCAAATAGAGGGGTTACATGTGGCATTAGCGCACAGGTCATCATATCCTTTTACTACCCATTACCCTCCCCTTAGTGGTTATATAAGCTAGTTTAATTAACGAACTCTAAGCGTGCTTTACCCGTCCCTTCCTTGTGGTCCCGGAGGTGTTTAGGACCTTTATACTTAGGCAGTTCTAGACACTCCTAAGGTATTCAAAAGGTAAAATCTAAGCGAAAACAAAGAACACATAGGACTGTCAAATAGAGAAGCAATTAGGGGCTCATGTTTTACCTCCACACATAAACAGATACGTAGCACGTCTCAAACAACTAATTTTGAAGAAATTTAGTAAGCCTTATAACATGATATCTAAATGAAAATCACAAACACAGAATATGCAGCATTTGTTTTAAAGCGAAGTGGTAGAACCCTAATCAGCTTGCCTATTGATTTTATAATCTGTTAAACCTGGACGATTTCACACATAAACAGAGCCCAATTTCACATTTATAAGACCATTAATTACCTAAGGCTTGCCTAGGCGTGGGTTTGTATGCAATCATAATTCTGAGAACTAGTTGAAACAACTTGAAGTTATTCAATCCTATAGGCATACTGATCTAGGCGATTACTGATACAGAACGGATTTCATGCATATTTATACTAGAACATGTTACCTATGTTTTGGACTACTCTTAAGACATTTATAGACAGTTATTCATTTAAGCGACGGAGACATGATTTGGAGCCAATGCAAACAGAGTCCTAAATCAGGATTTCTAATGCACAGAGAGATGGTTATTTTATTAAGCATGATCGCAGCAGTAGTTTAATTAGAGTTCCTAGGTGATTATGAATTTAGGCAGAATCAGAAATAAAATGATGACTCTAACATGTTTCCTAATATGCAAAGCAGTAAACATGATTATCCTAAGGCAAGATATCTAATGCAAAGATTTATGGCATGGTTTTTTAATACAAATAGGCATAGCAAACCTAGTGGCATGATATCTATTGCAGAATGTAAACATAGTGTAAACCTAAAGCATGATTTCTACCCGGTTTCCCCACAAAAATCATATATGAACCCTCCCCTTTTTAGTAATTTCCCTAAATATCTGATTACAAAGAATATTATTACAGACCAAAATCAAATGAAGTACATAAGTAAATGAAACTATACTATAGGGAGACTAAATCGGGCCCAAAATAAACCTGGGGATGCCAGGCCTTCCATACAGTCTCAGAAGCCAAAGATCTCACATCCAATAGTGTGTCTTGGTGTGTCAGAGTTCCCTGAGGACCTCAAGGATCCCGGGCAATGTTTACACCAAGACTTTTCTCAAATAGGGATTGGTGGTGTGCAGTGTGGAAGGGCCAACCCTGGTATGCCGGAGTTCAGAGAGATCTCAGGGATCCCTAAGCAGTACACACACCAGAGGGGCAGAACTTAATAGTCTAAGAGTAGGGTGAGAGTGTTTAATAGAGTTTTTAAAGACTTAGTAAAACAGCTAGAAGTAAAAGAGATCCAAAAACAACTTTTTTTTTATAAAAAGATACTGGGAGTGACCAGATTTTTGAGAAGAATAATAGGAGTAAAAGCAGTAGTTTTGAAATCACCTTGAAGAAAGCATGCTCAATAAAAAACCCAATTCATCATAGAGTACTCAGATTCACACAACAAGTAAACTTACAAACAGGGGTGAAGGGGATTGTGAAGGGTTGAAACCACAGAAACAGAGAAGCATTTGATATAGCAAGTCTACTGAATCAAGTCAATCATGGTACTGGTCAGTTAAGACATAGATAAGGGATTAGTAGGATCATGTTGAAGACACAGCGGTGTTGAACAGCATGGGACATACAATCAGGACTAATTGAAATGTACTAGAAAACTAAGTAGTTACATAGTCATACCCATTAAAAGGGAGGGGGTAAGGGATCCAAGTAAACATGCTAGGCGGGTATCAAAGAACTAAGTGAAATTAGACATGCTGATTACACATAAGGCATAACTTAGACATGCTTAATAACAGCAAACAGGGAAACAAGTTGAGTAACTAATGCAGGAATAAACATGGGTGTATAGACATATATCACATCAGGTTGAGTTTCAAAATTTAACTAGAGACATACCAGTTAAAGAAGAAAAGTACAGATATGAAAGAAACAGGTTCAAATCCACTGTCTAGCCTTGGCTTTCAGCTGGCTAGGCCAACAATCAGCACAAGTAGCAAAGAAAGAGAGAGTGTTTGAATGTGTGTGTGTGTATTCTGAACTACTGTTCGTGTCTAGAGGTAAAAAATAAGAGTGTTTATATAGCACTTAAGGGGTGAATCAAAATAAGGTAAAAGAATCATAGTTCAATCAATTAGGAGCAATTAATCAGTCACAAAATCAATTCCTATAGAGGAGTTCGGAATAGACCCCTTAATTGGGGGGGGGGGGGCAATCAATTAACGGTCACAATAGGGGGTCCAATTAAGGTAAGGACTCAAAAACATTCCTTGTAGGGAGTCAATAGAAATCCCAAAACCATTCTGATAACTAATTAAAGCAAGTATGATCAGTTAAGGTCATAAATAAAGAAACAAATAAAATTTCAGCACACACTGATTTTAATAGGACATTTAATAGGGCTCAATCAGTAAAATCTTCAAAGAATACTGGTTTTATAGGAAAAAGTTATTCAGATTCCTTAAATAGAAACCAATTAAGTAAAACCTCACAGAAATACCGGATTTAATAAGAAAAGCTGGTTCGAATCATCAGTAGAGACCAATTAGGGCAAAAATCCCAAAGAATACTGGATTTAACAGGAAAAACATTTGAATCCCTAAGTAGAATCAGTGAGTGCAACTGATTCGCAGAAATTAACATAATAGAAGAAATCAGTGTAACCATTAGAAACATCTAGGGTTCGAGCATACATACAAAGATTAACCAAATACGTAAAGAGATGAACAGATTAAACATTAAAAGTAGAAAATCTGTTGAAGAATGTCTGGGAAGAACCCTAGATTAGAAAGAGTGACTGAAAATCGAAGTTGTTAATTAAATAAGAGATTTTTAGAGGAAAACACCTAATAATACTCGAATCACCTCAGATGTATGAAGATCTGAAAAGAATCGAAAAGTAGTGAAACTAGGGCTTTCAGAAAATAACTGAGATGAAGAAAATCAGTCAAAAATCCATGGATTCATACTTAGAAGACTGAGGAAATCCATACTCACAAACGAAAGTGGCCTGAGACAGGCCAGTAAACAACTTTTAGGCCAAAACAAGGTTGAATCTTCCACGAGATTCTTCTAAGGACTCATGAAATCAAAGAGCCAGCGAGTATAGGAGACCAGTGGTGGTCGGAGAAGGCACGAAAACACCATAGAAGGGATGTCTTTACCGGTGACGGCGATTAGGGTTAGGGTGAGTTGAGATAGAACTCGAAGGGTGAAGGAAATGGGTGACAGCGGTCTAAGAGAAATGAAGAGGGGAGGTTTAGGGTTAGGTGCATTAAAATGGTAAGTTTAATCGTGGACCGTTGATCAAAAGGATCAACAGCCACGATCAAACGGGGTTATTGGATCGGGTATATACAGATTGGGATTAAGGAGTTTGCGCTGGTATATTAAAGGATTTGGGGTAATATTAAAGGGATTTGGGTTGGTATTAAAAGAGGTTAGGTCTAAGATAAAAAGGCTATTTGTTAAATACCCAAATAATTGATAAAAAATATTTTATAAAATAATTATCAATAAGAAAAAAAGAATTTTCGTGCATAGAAGTGCTTTAAAATAATTATTCAATATTTTAAAATATAATGGACCAATTTCTGATAAAATAATGTAGTGATGTATACATGGGCTATAATTGCAAAATTAGTGCAATTGTAACCAAAAGGTATAAATCTGGCCATTTGTGAAATAATTTGAACTTAATATAACTATAAATAGCAACATTAAGTCATGAAATGCTATAAAGCTATTTGTGATGCGATTTGTAATCATTTATATAAATAAAATACTAGGATAAAATAAATTTTAGAATATAGAAATTATGGAAAAATATCAATTGATGCTTATGCATAGTTTTGAAAGTATATATATGTACTTTAAAAAATAATATAGGAAAAAATTGGGTATCAACAGCTGCCCCTCTTTACCCGGGAAGGATGAAAGAGTTTTCGGGTAAAGAAATGATGGCCAATTTTGACTGAATGGGATGTTTTGGAAGATAGAAGCCGAACCCCGGTCTCTGAGCTGCCTACATATCCCTGGTTTTACAGGAATCAGTCCATGTGTAGTTCTGGACCCACCGGTGAATGAAGTCGATGGAGTTGTTATAGGAATGGTAGCTAGTTTCATCAAAAAGGGTCCTTTTTGTGAAGGGTGAGCTCGGGTAGAGTTATGGTTGCGAATTCAAAATGTATCAGATGTATTATAGAGCAGATAGATGGATATCACGAAGTAGGATGGGTATCTGATGAGAATCGGTTATGAATGGCAAAGTGAAAAATGGCACGAGCGGAAACCGGAGCGAAGGCTGCTCCTGTTTGAAAAAATGGTTACCTCCTAGATTTCCTGCAAAACTCAAAAATACGATGCATGCAAGTGCGTAGATTACTGCGAGAATTTAAACATGATGCAAATTCCCTTTGGACCATGAAAGGTTATCTTTGGACAGTGCAGATGTCGTCCTTAGACTATGATGTCCTGGGCCATGAATTATGAGATAGGAGATTCGCAGGCCATGAAATGATGTTCCGGGCCATGAGAATGGTGCCTCTGAACCATGACGCCCTTGAATAATGATGTGCAGTATTGAGCGATCCTCAAGCTATGACATGGTGTCTTTAGGCTATGAGGATGATGCCTTCGGACTATGACGCCTTTGGACAAATTGGCTATACATGATACCAAAGGTGACAACAAGACAGAGCTTAGTCTTGGACAGAGTTTTGGGGCAGAACTTAGCCCTGAGGAGAGAAGACAATGTAAAGTCTAGAGTAGAGCAACAATTACGCAGAAGGGTGACCAAGCTTAATCTTATGAGAAGCTAGTGCTTAGCCTTACGCAAGGAGGCAGGGCTTAGCCTCATACAAGATTTGAGACAGGGCTTAGTCTCATTCAGAGAGAAGGAAATGCTTAGCCTTATGCAAATATGGAGGCAGGGCTTAGCCTCATGAAAGACTTGAGGCAGGGCTTAGTCTTATGCAAATAGGAAAGCATGGCTTAGCCTCATGCAAGATTTGAGACAGGGCTGTCTCATGCAGAGAGAAGGCAATGCTTAGCCTTATGCAAATAGGGAGGCAGGGCTTATCCTCATGCAAGATTTGAGACAAGGCTTAGTCTTATGTAGAGAGAAGGCAATGCTTAGCCTTATGCAAATAGGGAGGCAAGGCTTAGCCGCATGCAAGGGTAAGGCAATGCTTAGCTTTATGCAAATATAGAGGCAGGGCTTAGCCTCATTCAGATAAAAGGCAATGCTTAGCCTTATGCAAATATGGAGGTAGGGCTTAGCCTTATGCAAGGGTCGAGACAAGGCTTAGTCTTTATGTTTCATGCAAATAGGGAGGCAGGGCTTAGCCTTATGCAAGGAGAAGGCAATGCTTAGCCTTATGCAAGTAAGGAGGCAGGGGTTAGCCTCATGCAGAGAGAAGGCAATGCTTAGCCTTATGCAAATATAGAGGCAGGGTTAGCCTCATGCAGATATGGAGGCAAGGCTTAGCCTCATGCAAGATTCGAGACAAAGCTTAGTCTCATGCAATGAAAAGGGAGTGCTTAGCCTTATGCAGATATGGAGGCAGGGCTTAGCCTCATGCAGAGAGAAAAAAATGCTTAGCCTTATGCAAATAAGGAAGCAGGGCTTAGCCTCATGCAGTGAGAAGGGCTTAGCCTCATGCAGCGAGAAGGCAATGATTAGCCTTACGTAGTGAACAAGTAGCAAATAGGAGTAGAATATTTTTTACTTGGAAAGACATTTGGTCTGGTGGCCTGATTGGTAGTGATTTTGATGTGTGTACATTTGCGAATACTCCTGTCATGTTCACTGTGCCTGCATCCAAAGAAAAATTATATGTTTTATAAGGGGAGGTTGGTCCGTGCCTTTGTCTACCGGCTTTACTCCTCCGTTCTGGAGGCCTTGTTTGACTTTCCCTGGGTAACCTGGCTGTTACAGAAATAGAGTTTTTGAAAGTAATATGCAATTATTGATTAAAAAATAGAGTTATTTTAGAAATATGGTGAAATATCTAGTAATTTCAGATGAACTAGTGACAGTAACACATTTCAGAGACATTGCAGCTTTCTCGTGTTAGAATTTTGAAGGTCCTCAAAATTCTGCTCCAGTTTGGTATATGATCCTTCGGCCGTTTGCGAGTGACGAAACATGTTGAACCTTCTTTGGAATTTTGAGATTCCATCTCAAAATTCTGCCCCAGTTTCTTAACCAATTTCTGACCGTGTGGCATATGCTGGCGTTGGCTTAACTTGCTCCGGAATTTTAAGGGTCTCCTCAAGATTTTGCCCCAGTTTCTGATCCTGGGGGAAATGGAAATTTTATTATGATATGACCGAACCCATAAGGCTGCCTACGTATCCCCTCTTAAATGGGAATTAGGTCAAGCGTAGTTCAATTATATCAGATGAAGAAATGTAAATAGTCTAAACATAGTATCTCTTGACTGCGTCGGAATTGATTGGTTTTGGCCAGATTTCTCCGTCTATTTCTGCAAGTATGAGCGCTCCTCCTGTTAGCACCCTGTGAACTATATAAGGACCTTGCCAGTTAGGAGAGAAAGAATTTCTCTTTAGCTTCATCTTGATGTGGGAAGACATTCTTCAGTACCAGCTGTCCTGGTGCAAACTGTCTTGATTTGACCCTCTTGTTGAAAGCTCTGGACATTCTGTTCTGATAAAGTTGATCGTGACATAATGCGTTCATTCTTTTTCCATCTATAAGGGCCAATTGCTCTTAGCAGCTCCTTATCCATTCTGCATAGCTGAGTTCAGCTTCCTATATGATTCTTAAAGAAGGGATTTCTACATCGGCTGGGATGACAACTTCGGTAGCATAAACCAGCATTAGGGAGTTGCTCGACGTGTAAACTGTAGTGCGGTATCCCGACAGAGCAAAAGGTAGCTTCTCGTGCCATTATTTGTGGTTGTCTACCATTTTCCTTAGTATCTTCTTGATGTTTTTGTTGGCGGCTTCTACGGCTCCATTCATCTGAAGTCTGTATGTTGTAGAGTTTTTGTGCCTGATTTTGAAAGTTTCACACATGGCTTTCATCAGATCACTGTTGAGATTGGTGGCATTATTAGCGACAATGGACTCGGGGACTCCAAATCGGCAAACAATACGATCCTTGACAAAGTCTGCAATGACCTTCTTGGTTACAGCTTTGTAGGATGCAGCCTCTACCCATTTTTGTGAAGTAGTCAATGGCCACTAGAATAAACTTGTGCTCGTTTGAAGCAGTGGGCTCGATCGGACCGATCACATCCATTCCCCATGCAGCGAATGGCCAAGGTGAGCTTGTTGCGTTGAGCTCATTTGGCGGCACCTTTATCATATCGGCATGCACTTGACATTAGTAGCATTTTTGGACATACTGGACGAAATCTGTCTCCATCATCCAAAAATAACCAGCGCTAAGTATCTTCTTGGCCAATACAAAACCATTCATATGTGGGCCGCAGGTCCCAGCATGTATCTACTCAAGTAGCTTAGAAGCCTCTTTTGCGTCGACACATCTCAGCAATCCCAAATCAGGAGTTCTTCTATACAAGTTTCCTCCGCTGTGGAAGAAATGATTGGACAATCTCCGGAACGTGCGTTTCTGAGTATGGTTCGCATGCTCCGGGTATTCTCCTTTCGCCAAATATTCCCGGATGTCATGGAACTAAGTTTTCCATCCGTTTCTTCTTTAACATGGGCACAATGCGCCGGTTGATTATGAATTCTCATTGGGATGGGATCGATGAAATTCTTATCTGGATGTTGTATCATGGATGACAAAATGGCCAATGCATCTGCAAACTCATTCTGAATTCTAGGCACATGCCGAAACTCTATCTTCGTGAACCTCTTTCTCAATTCCTAAACATGGTGCAGATATGGCAATATCTCGGAATTCTTGGTGGCCCTTTCTCCTTGTACTTGGTCACAAGCAAATCTGAATCACCGATTACCAGCAGCTCTTTAATATTCATGTCGATTGCCATGTTGAGCCCTAGTATGGAGACTTCATATTCTGCCATGTTGTTGGTGCTTGGAAATCTTAGTTTGGCAGATACCGGATAATGTTGACCTTTTTTTGATACCAAAACAGCTCAAATGCCCACTCCTTTGAAATTTGCAGCGCCATCAAAGAACATCCTCCAACCGTCGTATGCTTCAGTAATGTCCTCTCCTACGAATGACACTTCTTCATCAGGAAAATACGTTTTCAAGGGTTCGGTTTCTCCTCCCATAGGATTTTCAGCAAGATGGTCTATCAATTCTTGTCCTTTGACCGCCTTTTGAATTACATAGACGATATCAAACTCACTTAACATATCTGCCACTTGGCTAACTTCCCAGTCGGCATGAGTTTTTGCAGTATATACTTCAGAGGGTCCATCATGGATATGAGGTATGTGGTATAGGCACAGAAGTAATGCCTCAATTTCTGGGCCGTCCAGGTCAAAGCACAACAAGTGCATTCCAGCAGAGAGTATCGCGCTTCATAAGGTGTGAATTTCTTACTCGGGTAGTATAGGGCTTGCTCCTTTCTCCCTATCTCGTCATGTTGTCCCAGAACAAATCTGAAGGCTCCATCTAAAACAGATAGATAGAGTAGGAAAGGTCGGCCTGGCTCCGGCGGGACCAAGACCGGTGGTGTGGACAGGTAATCCTTGATTTTGTTGAAGCTTTCTGACAATCCTTGGTCCATCTTGTTTCGGCATCTTTCCTCAGAATTTTGAAGATGGGTTCACATATAACTGTGGATTGTGCTATGAAGCGACTAATATAGTTGAGACGTCCGAGGAATCTCATCACGTCCTTTTTGCTCCTAGGCGGCGGTAACTCTTGAATAGCCTTAACCTTAGACGGGTCTAGCTCGATCCCTCGACGACTGACAAAGAATCCAGTAACTTTCCTGCGGGGACCCCAAATGCACATTTTGCGGGGTTCATTTTAAGTTGTACCTCCTTAACCCGTTAGAGAACTTTCTCAAGTCCGCTATATGATCCGCGACCCTCTTGGATTTGATAATGACTTCATCCACATACAACTCTATTTCTTTGTGTATCATATCATGGAAGATGGATGTCATGGCTCTCGTGTAAGTAGCCCCAGCTTTCCTTAGACCATATGGCATCATTTTGTAGCAGTATACCCCCTATGGTGTAATAAAAGCTATTTTCTCTGCGTCTTCTTCATCCATCCAGATCTGGTGATAACCCGCGAAGCAATCTACAAAGGATTGGAGTTCATGCTTGGCGCAATTGTCGATCAGGATGTGTATATTTGGCACTGGAAAGTCGTCCTTGGGACTTGCTCTATTTAAGTCTCGATAGTCAACACATACTTTGACTTTCCCATCTTTCTTCGGAACTGGTACAATATTGGCTAACCAGGTTGGGTACTCAACCATTCTGAGGATTTTGGCTTTGATCTGCTTAGTAACTTCCTTCTTGATTTTCAGGCTCATATCTGGTCTGAATTTCCTATGTTTCAGCTTCACTGGCGGGCACATGGGATTGGTAGGCAATTTGTGAGCCACTTTGGACGTGCTCAAACCGGTCATGTCATCATATGACCATGCAAAGATGTCCTCATACTCCTTTAAGAAACGAATGTACTACTTTTTCTCTGCCGGTGATAAGTGAATGCTGATGCGAGTCTCCTTGACGGTTTCGGCGTCTCCCAAATTTACTGCTTCGGTTTCGTCCAGGTTGGACTTAGGCTTATTCTCAAAGTTCTCAACCTCTCTGACAACTTCTTCAGGTATTTCATCTTCTTCATCCGAATCACTATCCTTATATTGTGTTGCCTCATTACATGTCACAGTCATCGATTCATCAGGAAAAGTAATAATAATGCTGTAGAAAGAAAAGTGTGAAAGGTAATAATGAATGATAAATAGCAATGCATTGATTAGAACTAAAAACATTCAAAACAAGTACGACTCGATGAGTCGAGCATTTATTTGAAACAAGTAAGTCTTTTAAAACAAAATTACTGAAGATCTTAGATGTCTAGCATGGCCATAGAAATAAAATTAAGTTGATTGGCAAGCTACCCAGGGACTTGGCGGGCCCGGGATGGTGTGGCAGTCCAGTTCTTGAGAACAACTCCCTTCTCCACAGTCTGAATAGTGAGGCTTTCATCCTCCTCCTCCTCAATTATTGCACTACAGTCCATATGCTCGTCCTCCAGGAACAGATTCCTCAGCCCAGCTAACGCCTCTTCTTCTGCAGTTCCCCATATTGTATCAGCTTGGCGAAAAGTCTGACCCAGATGTGGCACTGGTTGCTCGAGAGGGTAATAAGGTCCACGCCATGGAGGCGACCATTCATCATTCTCTTTCCATGTATATTGGTATCTGAGCCCGAAAGTAGTACCGTGACATTTCAACTGTATTGGTTTGGTGATGCCTTGGAGATTCTTCCCAAGCCCTTTGCCAGGTTCATACCCAGACCATGCTAGTATGCTCTCTATTTTGCTGCTCCACCATTTGTCTTTCTCAATGGCATTGACACGTTCGATGTGATGATAGGTTTCCCCCCCTAACCTTCTTCAGTTCCTGACAACCGGGATGGTTTGACTGGTGTAAATGGGGTTACTCCCGTCCCTGTGAATGATCACCTCTTGATGGTTCCATTCAAACTTTACTTCTTGATGCAAAGTTGATGCCACAACCCCAGCGGCGTGTATCCTTGGTCGTCCTAACAGAGATTATAGGATGCAGATATGTCTAGCACCTGAAACTCGACATCAAACCACGTAGGCCCCATTTGCAGATAGAGATTAATTTCTTCGATGGTAGCCCTCTGAGACCCATCAAAAGCCTACAAGTTCATGGTCCCTTCTCGTATCTCGTATAGGCCTTTGCCCAACCTCTTCAGTGTTGTCAATGGGCAAATATTGAGACTGGATCCTCCATCAATCAGGACCTTGGTAATGAAGTAGTCTTCGCATCGCACTGTGATGTGCAGTGCCCTGTTGTGATTCAGACCCTCAGGCGGCAACTCATCCTCGTGGAAAGTGATTTTGTGACTTTCCAACACCTGTCCCACTATGTTAGCCATTTCTCCGCTTGTGATGTTATTGGGCACATATGCTTCGTTCAATACTTTCTTAAGAGCGTTCCTGTTCAGGTGATCGATTACTGAATACTCCCTTGCTTGTACTTTCCTCCAGTGGTCATCTGGACCCGTTTCAATGACGGGAGGTCTGTTAGGGGCCTGTTTACTAGACTCTCCTAAATGCTCGGGCGTATAGACCCTTCCGGTCCTAGTCATCCCTTGTGCAGTGCCAGATTCCCCCATCTTGGTTTTTCCTTTTGTTCCGACTTCAGCCACATAATCCCATGGTACAGCTTTGGTGTTGAAAGGTGGTGTGGTTGACATTTTCACTGTAAATGGTGTGGCTACTCTCACCTCAAATGGAATAGGTGTAACTGCAGGGGGTGCTACCTCAACTTCAAATAGGACTAACGTAGTTACCCCAACCTCCACTGTCGGCTGTACCTGCACTATAATGGGATTGAGAGTGACTGCGGGTTTCTTGGGATCGTCACCCTCTTTGATAAGTCCGATTGATCCCTCCGTATCCCATTCTTTATCCATCTCTATCACATTGACACCTTCACCTATGTGATCTGGGAGGGGATTATTGCGGACATTAGGCGTAGCCTCCTTTGCCTGGATGAACTTGTTGTCAATCAAAGTCTGGATTTTGTCCTTCAACGTGTGGCATTCGTCAATGGTGTGCCCTATCATACCGGAGTGATATGCACAGGTTTTGTTTGGGTTGACTCATTGGGATGGGTTCTCCACTGCCACAGTGGGAATAGGAGTGACGTAACCAGTGGCTTTTAACCTTTCATACAGCTGGTCTATGGGTTCCGCAATAGCGGTATTGCCTTGGTGGTTTGCGGTCAAAATTTGGTCGTTCTCTTGGGTAGTTTTGACGAGTTGGAGGTGAGTGGAAATGAGATGGTTGGGAATTATAGGTGTGATAGACAATGGCCGGTCAGGAATATCTGGGAGATGAGGGTTGATATGTGGGTGGAGGTGTTTGGTATGTGGGCGGAGGTGTTTGGTATGTGAGTGGAGATTTTGGGCCTTGGGCCACCATTAGTGCCCCCACGTCCTTCTTCTTAGATATACCCCCTGACTGCAATGCTTTATTAGTGGCCCGCAATGCCTCAAAGTTTGTTACTATCCCGCTTTTGATGCCTTCTTCTATCCTTTCACCCAGTTTGATGATGTCAGAGAACTTATGGTTTTCAATAGCCATCAATCTTTCATAATATTGCGGATCCTGTGCTCTGACGAAGAACTTGTTCATCTGTTCCTCGTCCAAAGATAGTCTGACCTTGGCCGCTTCCGACCTCCATCGAGTAGCATACTCGGAGAAAGTCTTGGTGGGCTTCTTCTTGAGGTTCTGAATGTAGAAAACATCCGGTGCATTTTCTGTGTTGAACCTGCATTGGTCCATGAAATCAGATGCCATACTCACCCAGTTGGACCATTTCTTAGGATCCTGGCTGATGTACTAGGACAAAGCATCTCTGGTAAGACTCCTCATAAAGAGTTTCATCTGGATCTTTTCATCCTTTCCGACCCTGACAAGCTTGTCACAATAGGTCCTCGGATGAACCATGGGATCACCTGTACCGTCAAACATCTCGAACATGGGAGGTTTGTAACACTCCGATAGTTCTACATCCGGTTGTATGCATAGGTCTTCGTAGTTCAGACCTTCTATCCCTTTGCCTCCTTCTACGCCTTGAACTCGGCTGGTCAACTTCTTGAGCTCTTCGGCTAGGTTCTTAATGAGCATGTCCTTCTCAATAGATTCCGATGCATAGGAGATGGGTTGAGGGGAGTGAGGTAGGGTTTCTACACATATAGGGTTTTTTTGGTGGCCTAGAATCTGAGTATGGTGGTGATCATTGGTGGAATTCTGGGGTTCAGGAATGACTGGTGAAGCATTTTGTGGAGTGTGGTAGGTATTTGGCGGGTAATGTGGCGGGATCGTTTGATTTTGTGGCGGACTTGTATAATGGTGAGGCACGGGTGGATTTTGTGGCCGCTTGTTGGGCGTGTTTTAAGGTGGTGCGGGGTTTTGAGTTTTTGGATGACTGATATCTGGGACACTGAGTGAGAAGGATAGGTTTTCCACATTCCGGACATGCTCGAGCTCATTCTGGAGTTCCAGTATTTTCTGTTCAAGCCATGAAACTGCATCATTTGGGGCCTGAGTACCCCGACCCTTAGAAGTTTCCGCGTGTTGAACCCCTGTGTTGTTTTCCTTTCTGGTGCCTTTCAAATCTTCCATTTTTGCTATTCCCTTGCCTTTTGGTGGACTTGGAGGAGGAGAAGGTGGAGGCCCCCTAGATCTTGTGTGATAAGCTGATGATCCCTGTATGCACGAACCAACCTTTTTGGGGAATAGGAATAATTAAAAAGAAAGAAAGAAAAACAAAAGGTAGCCAAGTCATTAATGATTCTGAAATGTTTGCAGTATTTAAACACATATTACGGGAATGTAAATTTGTGTCCTAATTTGGGAGCCTCGTTTTGCTCGAGGTAGGCCTAGCGACAAAGAGATTTGGAGAACTTTAGATACCAGTAAAATGCCTCATTTCATAATATGCAAATAGACGAATCCCAAAACGACACTAAGATAATAGAAAAGTAAGTCACTATTGGTACTTGGCCTTATTACATTTAGAAAAGCAAATAAATCTAGCCTACTTGGTCCCAGAAGGACATTCCACAGATTCGATCTTCCTGACTCCATCATACATGTTTCCCAGCTCGCGCAAACCCAGCAGTAGGTAGGCTCTAGCCAAATGTCCTCCTTCGCTTCCTTCAGCATTCTGGCAATCCTCAATCCTCTTTATGATTTTGCCCTCCAGCTCCACTAATCCTCGCTCCAGAAACTCCAACCTTCTGTTGGAAGTGACAACTATTTCCTTCCATTCGTTGATCAGCCTCATATTTTTCTCGTGTATTTCCCGGTGCTCATTCTCAGAGTCGTGGACCCTCTTGCGCAGTCTGTTGTATTTGACTTGAGCCTCAGCATCTTCGTCTATGATCCTATTCCCTCGACCGGCTCCTGGCCTCACCATTCCCTTTAGGTTGTCTTCTAACCATGCTGGGTAGAGAGGTTCA